>NC_067482.1:24663844-24806344 GCF_947179515.1 Apodemus sylvaticus
TAGCCATCCTTCTAAGTAAGGTGAATGCACAGAAGAGTTTATGGGCTGATAACTAATTTTTACTGTGTCTATACATGACTATATCATGGCTACAGGTTTGGGTAATTTAATCTAAGGGTGAATAGCTGCTGTTCTCAAGATAAAATGAACATACTCACATTTGAATATATTTAACTTGTTCTACATAATATGTTTATGAAAATATCATGGCAGCAGTAACTGACCTATGTTTTATGCCATGAGAGAGATCATGCCATTAAAATGATTATAAATTATACTAATAGTGATTTAATATTATAGAAAAGTTACTTGAAGAAACTGAACAGTATTGGCTTCAACGGATTTTTATTGCTTTTATGATTAATAGCAATAAAATACAGACAATTGATTTACAAAATATATCCCTGTAAACTCTATGCCATACCCTGAGTTATAGTACTTTTCACCAAGGATTGAGTATAATGCTTATTTACAATGATATTTGTTTGTCATGATTTGGATGTGAGGTATCTTACTTTCAAAGCATTTGGTTTTAACAGGCAGGTTGCTGAAAGGAAATTACTATATAAGGAAATCAGCTTCATTATGGAGTGATCACTAGGTGGAGGAAGTGCCTGTTCCCATTCATACTTTTGCATGAGGTATCTTGTATCCACCATCTCTCCTCTATATTTTACCATGTTCTCCCTCTTCCTTTTTTCTCCCATCTCCTTTCTTCTCTCCCACTTGTCTCTCGCTTTCTCTCCCATGTTTGGAAGGCATGAAATGATTAGTATCTTATTATCATGTGCTTCCTGCAATCATGTTAACTGAAACACTGAAATCATAACCTAAACAAAGTCTTTCCTCTCTTAAAATGTTTTGTCTCTTAGATTACAACTCCTGGTAATTATACTGCTGTTTCTCTTTATATCTCATATATTGAGAAGTAGACCTCCAATACAGAAGGTTTTAACCTCAGAGAGAGCTGCTATAGAACAATATTTTCCTCTAACTCTGGATCTTCTTTCCTTGTTCTTAAATTCTAATTTGTGTGTGTGCACACTTGTGTATCTGTGTGCATGCATGTGTATGTATTTGCACATTTCTGCATGTGTGTGTACCTGAGCATATGCATGTGAGTGTGCATTTCCAGGTTGGGTCTTTCCCACAGCCGCCCCCCTTTTTTTTAAAGAAAGTCTTCTTGGACCTCAGGTCATTAGCTCAGCTTTGATGATCATTATCATGTGTTTTTAACATATCTGTTGAATACAGATTTAGAGGGAGCAGCCATTTACTTCTAGAGGTTTTCACTCTGTTTTACACTATCCTGTTTGTACAGTGTATATAGAAGTCTTTTCCTTTTTTCTTTTCTTTTCTTATATTTTTTATTGATATATTTTTTATTTACATTTCAAATGATTTCCCCTTTTCTAGGTCCCCACTCCTTGCAAGTCCCATAAGTCCTCTTCCCTCTCCCTGTTCCTCCATCTACCCCGTCCCGCTTCCCTGTTCTGGAATTCCCCTACACTCTTGCACTGAGTCTTTCCAGAACCATGGGCCACTCCTCCATTCTTTTTGGACATCATTTAATATGTGGATTATGTCTTGGGTATTCAAAGTTTCTAGGCAAATATCTACTTATCAGTGAGTGGACACCATGATTGATCTTTTGAGACTGGGTTACCTCACTTAGTACGATGTTCTCCAGCTCCATCCATTTGTCTAAGAATTTCATGAATTCATTGTTTCTAATGGCTGAACAGTACTCCATTGTGTAAATATACCACATTTTGGTATCCATTCCTCCAGTGAGGGATACCTGGGTTCTTTCCGGCTTCTGACTACTACAAATAGGGCTGCTATGAACATAGTGGAGCATGTGTCCTTATTGCATGTTGAAGAATCCTCTGGATATATGCCCAGGAGTGGTATAGCAGGGTCCTCAGGAAGTGTCATGCCCAGTTTTCTGCGGAATGACCAGACTGATTTCCAAAGGGGTTGCACCATCTTGCAATCCCACCAGCAGTGGAGGAGTGTTCCTCTTTCTCCACATCCTTGCCAACACCTGCTGTCTCCTGAGTTTTTGACCTTAGCCATTCTGACTGGTGTGAGGTGAAATCTCAGGGATGTTTTGATTTGCATTTTCCTAATGATTTACGATGCTGAACATTTCTTAAGGTGTTTCTCAGCCCTCCGAAATTCTTCATGTGAAAATTCTTTGTTTAGCTCTGTACCCCACTTTTTAATGGGGCTATTTGGTTCTCTGGGATCTACCTTCTCGAGTTCTTTGTATATATTAGATATTAGCCCTCTGTCGGATTTAGGGTTGGTGAAGATCCTTTCCCAATCTGTTGGTTGACGTTTTGTCCTTTTGACAGTGTCCTTTGCCTTACAGAAACTTTGTAGTTTTATAAGGTCCCATTAGTCAATTCTTGATCTTGGAGTGTAAGCTATTGGTGTTCTATTCAGGAACTTTTCCCCTGTGCCCATGTCTTCAAGGGTCTTCCCCAATTTCTTTTCTATTAGTTTCAGTGTGTCATGTTTTATGTGGAGGTCCTTGATCCATTTGGAGTTGAGCTTAGTACGAGGAGATAAGAATGGACTGATTCACATTCTTCTGCATACTGATCTCCAATTGAACCAGCACCATTTGTTGAAAAGACTATCTTTTTTTCCACTGGATGCTTTCAGCTCCTTTGTGGAAGATCAAGTGACCATAGGTATGTTGGTTCATTTCTGGGTCTTCAATCCTATTCCATTGATTTGCTTGCCTAACATTGTACCAATCCATGCAGTTTTTATCACTATTGCTCTGTAGTAAAGTTTAAAGTCTGGGATACTGAATCCCCCCTGAAGTTCTTTTACTGTTGAGAATAGTTTTAGCTATCCTGGGTTTTTTGTTATTCCAGATGAATTTGAGAATTGTTCTTTCTAGCTCTATTAAGAACTGGGTTGGGATTTTTATGGGGATAGCACTGAATCTGTAGATTGCCTTTGGCAAGATGGCCATTTTAACTATATTAATCCTGCCGATCCACGAGCATGGAAGATTTTTCCATTTTCTGAGATCTTTGATTTCCTTCTTCTGAGATCTGAAGTTCTTGTCATATAGATCTTTCACTTGTTTGGTTAGAGTCACCCCAAGATACTTTATGCTGTTTGTAGCTATTGTGAAGGGAGTCATTTCCCTAATTTCTTTCTCAGTCTGCTTATCCTTTGAATATATAAAGGCTACTGATTTGCTTGTGTCGATTTTGTAGCCAGCCACTTTTCTGAAGTTGTTTCTCAGGTGTAGGAGTTCTCTAGTAGAGTTTTTAGTGTCACTTAAGTATACTATCATATCATCTGCAAATAGTGATAGTTTGACTTCTTCCTTTCCAATTTGTATCCCTTTGACTTCCTTATGTTGTCTAATTGCTCTAGCTAGGTCTTCAAGAACTATATTGAAAAGATATGGAGAGAGGGGGCAGCTTTTTCTAGTGCCTGATTTTAGTGGGATTGCTTCTAGTTTCTCTCCATTTAGTTAGAAGTCTTTTCAATCTGACACTTAAACTTCTGAGGTTCCATGTAGCATGAATTCTGTGAGTCTATAGAGAAGAGTTTATAATCTGAAAATTAGTAAAACACAGGTTGTTGCATAAGAGAAGGATTTTGTGGCTGGAATGGAAATAAAAAGAAACACCAAGGTATACTCTCTAGGGCAAAGATCTGTGATTTTTTTTATGAGCATAAATAATGGCAGCATTGTGAGTTAGGATGTCATTAAGTTACAAGCATTGACAGAGAATTATTACATATTTAATTTCAATTTTATTTTAAGGGATAATGCAAGGATATTATTTTCATTTAATTGTGTTTTATTTAAAAAACTTTTACATGTATTTTACTTTAAGATATTTTTTCACTTTTTCACTTCATTGATTGATTGATTGATTCAGGATATAGTTACATAGTTCAGGTTGGTCTCCAATGTATTATGTAATCAGTAGTCTTGAAGTCCTGATCTTCCTGCCTCTGCCTTGGGATTCAGGCATTTATCACTCTGACTGGTTGTAGTCCATGTTTGGTACCCACCAGTCGACTTTAGAAACTGGTCACTGATCACAGACAGGTCATTCCTAAACTGTGTAAACAGAAGTGCAAGCTATCGATTAATATCAAGCCAAAGAATAAGAAGAAGTATGCTTACTGTAGCTAATACTCTTTAGAGAGTTTCTATGTGATTGCAATAGTTCATGACATGTTAACTATATATCAGGATAGGAATTCTGATGGAGAATGAAAAATTGTAGTATTTACATAGTGAGACTGTTCAAAACAATCTATTAACCTTTCTTCTCTTCCTATCTAGAATATGTTTCCATTTTCAACTCCAGTCTTTTGATGACAGAGCGCAGACTTAATCAGCTTAATATCAGATGTTTTATAGCTTGCAGGACTAAGAAACTAATGTGTACTGCAGAGCATTTATATGTGTATAAGCTATGCACATCATTATTACAGTTGTTGTAGGATCTGTTTTTCACAGATTATATTCAAAGAAGATTGTGGAATGAAAGCACAGAATGTTTTTTATCAAAAGATCTTTCTAATAAAAAGAGTCAATCTTGGGAAAAAAAGCTAACTCTCATGGAATCAGAAGTTGTGTGAATTAAAGAAAGTCTCATTGGTGTGTGCAATTTCCCATGCTGGCTGCCACTTTCTGCCCTGCACCACTGACTAGGTGTGCCCCTAAGGAAGATTTTAATGTGTGGCATCTGGGTGGACACCTGGAAACTGTGGCACTTTGAGCTAAGGTGTCATTAATGCTTAGAAAAAAATGACATTAATGTCGATTATCCTCTTTAATTCCTTTCCACCACAAGTGCTCAGTTATCCTGCAACCAGATTACTGGCCATTGCATATGTTTCTCTGCCACTTAGACCTGACTAATTAAAATGCTGTTGTAGGTAACACATAGAATTTAAAACTGAGTTCTCTGTCACCCAGTTAAAGAGACTTTTAGTGTTATTCAAAATTATTATGAATATATTGATTTCATTAATTATTATTTGAAATGTCTTAAAATACAACCTAAAATGATTAAATAGAATATAGTTGGTATTACACGAAGCTTTTTGAAAGATGTTTTTTTAGATAAACTCTAAACTTCTTAAGGTTGAATCTATTGTTTTATTTATTGTTCCTCAAGTATGTCTTAATTGAAATAGAATTGCATCTCTCTCTCTTACATATATATATATATGTACAAATGCACATGCACACACACACAGACACACAGTGTTTTCACTCAATTCTACGACACTTTTTCATGAACTAGGACAGCAAAATGACCATTAATTTGACTGTTAGTTAATTTAGACTGTCTCTGCCAAACACAGAAATTAGCCATTAATATTTTTTAATTTGGTTTATTATTCTATAGTTTGTATTAATAGCAATTGGCCACCTAGAACCTGTTTTGATCAAGCATTAAATATATTCATTTGGCATTGTTTTAACTAACTAAAGGATATTGAATAGGTAATTTGTCTCCTCTTGAATGGATGGAAATATATTATTCTTTCTGATAGTACTCCATATATTTGGCCATTGAAATAAACACCATTTTAATTTCATCTGAGGAACCAAATCAGAATGTCTGAATTGTAATGGCAATTAAATTTAAAATCTCATTGTTAAGTCTACCTTAAGTTCAGAGAATTGGAAATATACATGTATTTGTATGTGTGTGATATACAATACATGCGTCCATGCTGTTGGTATATATGCACATGTCTCATCATGGAAGGTCAATGTCTTTCTTTATTTATGAGACAGGTTTCTCACTGAACCTGGAACTCACTACTTAGTCTGTGATGTGCTGGAAAATCTCTGGGGTCCTTCTGTCTCTCCCTTGCCAGTCCTATGATGTGTGCAGCTCGAATGATGTGTACACAGCTCTAATAATGTGTGCAGATCTGATGTTGAGTACATCTATGATGATGTGTGCAGCAATGATGATCTGTGTACCTATGGTGATGCATTAGCCTATGGTGATGTTTTCACCTATATGATTTATGCACCTGATGATGTGTGCCACTATGATGATGTGTGCAGCTATGGTCATATGTGTACCTATGATGGAGTATGCAGCTCTGATGATGTGTGCAGCTCTGATGATATGTGTTGCTCTGATAACATGTGCACCCATGATAATGTATGCAACTCTGATGATATGTACATACATGTATGATGATGTGTACAACAATGGTGATGTGTGCACCTATGATGAAGTGTGTAGTATGATGATGTGTGTACCCAAGATAATGTGTGTACCTATGATGATGTGTACACATCTATCATGATTTTGCAGCTATGATGATGTGTGTAGGCCACACCTGTTATTTTAAGTAGAAGCTGAGAGTATAAACACATGTGTTCATGTTTACATTGCAAGCACTTTACTGGGGGAGCCAACGCCTAAGCCCCAGCCTTCATATTTGTAGAATTGATCATTTAATGCCAAGGGAAAATGCTGAGCAGATGTATAAAACTCCCTAATAAGTATCTTTTTTGGAAACTATTCTTTAAACTCTCATTGACATTAGAGTTATTCATTTTCCAAGTCATTTTTTATTTTAAAAGCTTACTGACTTCAATTCTGCTAGCTCTGACTTCTTGGCTCTTTTCTGTTAAGAAAACATCTCACCAGTTCTATAAGAACATGTTAGATTTTTAAATATAAGAACGTATGGGATGCTCTTCCAGAGAATTGTTCTCCATGAACCAAGTGGCCATAAGCCCAGTAGTCTTTAGAAACACAATCAGTTTACACTAATACATGATAGTAGCTAAATTCGAAACTGGCTGTGGAGAAGAAGAAAAAGTCAAGAGTTGTCTGGATTTTCAGTAGCAAGGAACACCAAACACACAGGATAGAATCTCTAGGAAATCTCAGAGTCAACCTACTTTGTAAAAATTCAGAATAAATGCTTTGGTAAAAGGTTAAGGATTCTTTCAGTAGAGGAAATCAGTTTTATGTTAGTAACCATTTCCATAGATCTCTAACCCAGAGGCAAATGCGCCAACATCTGATAGCATGTAAATCAGCTTTATGAAGATACCTGCCTTTTGATGTTTGCAGGACAGGCAGGCTGACTTTACTGTGCACAGCATCTGATGATACATGTTGAGATCATCAGAAATGATTCTAGATATCAGCAAGAAAATTTATGATTGTTCAAAAAACTGTGAGGTTTCGCACGACATATTAAACTTGTGTATATTTGATTATAGAGATAAATAGATAAAAATATACTTAAACTAATGCTTGCTCAGCACCTCTTAATTTAAATACCAGATGTACAGAAAGTGTTTTGTTTACTTATAAAAATTATATCCAGAATGGTATGGTTGTATTCAGTGTCAACTTGGTGGAATTAGATCACCTGAGAGATACACTTGTCTGGACCTGTTTGGTGGAACTTTTGCAGAGACATTTGATCAAAGAGGGAGAGGTACCCTTTATGTGGTTGCCACCATCTCCTGGTCTGGAGTCCTGGGCTGGATACAGAAGAAGGGTTAAAGGAGAAAGCCACCAACCACCAGCACACATCTCTGCTCTTGACTGTAGATGCTATGTGAAGAGGCAGCTCGCACTCCTGCCATCATCTCTTCCTTTCCTACGTGGGTTTCTTCTGGAAACAATGACCCACAAATCTATTCTCAACTCACTGTTTGATATTTCATCAAAGCAAGGAGTAAGTAGTGTATGTAAGCGAAGCCTGCTTCCTTCTGTAGAGTAGGCACGTTTTATCAGCTTTTCTAATTTTTATTCTTGTTCCTAAGTTGGGGCCACTCACTTCATCATGCACATTTCCAGTGTCATGAAATGTGTTTCTCTACCATGGAGCTCCTCTTCCCCTGATTCCCACTTTCTGAGAGTGTTACTTCAGTGCTGGAAATATTCACTGGCTGGGCATGCAGGCGTTCTTCTTGCAATGGTGTCTGTACTCCACAGCCAGAGATTTCTTCTCTATCTCCATTTGCAGGCAATTCAAATCTCTCTACATTTTTCACAGCGTGGTGAAGAGTCTGTCATATTGCAGTCATTTTACTTCCTGCCACGAAGCTCAGATGAGCTCAACTGAAAATTCATTCCATAGTCCTTCTTAAAATTAGCTGAAGAAATATTATGTTCTTGGACAGTAGCATAAACAACTTATCTGATAAGGCCTTAAGGCTTGTAGTACTCCATCGTCTAGTGGCAGGATAATTAAATTGTGATTTGGGAATGAAATGCATATATTTGTATTTTCACTCACCTATGCAAGAAAATTCCATGGAGAATTATCTACCAGTAGTAACCTATTAATGGATAAATTATTTTAGAGAAAATATAGCTCTAGTACTGAGAGGCAAGAAGACAACATAGCTATATGTTTTGTTGTCTGTGTTCAAGCAACATCATTTCAAAATACCAGTAGATCATTAGGGAAAGAATTAAGTTTTCCCCTTGTTTGTTGTTTATACAATGGCTTATGAACTGAAAAGTTAGAACTGTGCCTGTATTCTCTGAAAACTTCCATCTTCCAGTCACTCACCGCCAATATGCCCAAGAAGCAGCTGTTAAAGTTATGTGTGAAGGCCACTGGTGTCATGTAACTAAAATATGATGACTGGAATACGGTGTAAGATGTGAACTGATTTACTAAGTCTAACATGCTGTTCTTAGCCATCTATCCTTAATATATTTCTTTCTGAGAATATACCCATCTATTCTTTAATAACTAGAAAAACAACAACAAGCTTTAGCATGTGACATCATTTAACGTAGATGGACTTCAAAGTACAAGTTATTTTATACTAGTTACCTACAATTACTCATAAGGAACAACAAAGGTGGGATGCCACATTTTATTTTATTATCATGTTAGTTTTTTGGTGACTTCATGCACATATACAGTGCATTCTCCTCATCTCCTTACATCTTTTATTTCCTACCCTATCAATCTTCCCTATTTCCTACCTCGCCCTTTCTTACTTTTGATATTGTTTTGTGACTCATTCGTTTTAACACAGGCTACATGTATGACCATTGAATTGTTGTGATCCATTTGATTCTGGTGGGTTACTATGGGTATATAACTGAAGGAAATGACTCCTACTTAACACTTAATTTATCTGTATGTGATAGCCCTCTTGTATCCACCCCTATCTGATGATGGGTCTATTCTTACATAGACTTAGCACTATCAGCAGCAGCTTTTCTGAATCCATGACTGCAATGGCTGTCAATCATCCAGAAACCTGTAAAAAAAAGCACAGAGTGAAATTTCAATTTTCCCTCAATATGATCACCAAGTACATTGGTGACTACATCTTTAGTAGTTATAGTTATACAGTCTATAACTAGCAGGCACTAACAGTCAAGGCTTAGCATAGTTGGTGTAGATTTCCATATATATATATATGGGAATATATACAATGGGAATTTATATATAATCCAGTATATATAAATAATTATTGAAAACTTTTGGAGGTCTTCTTTGTGAGTCAGGGGTTGAGTAGTTAATAGGCACTAATGTATAATCCACAAAACAAATTAGATTCTGGTCTCAAAACCCATTATCAGGCATGTCAAGAAATAATTTTCCAATGTAACATTCCTCTTTCGTAGGTGTATATAGTTCACTGAGTTTTAAAACGCAGAATGCACAGCATGCATGTATATCATGCTTAAGCAGGGCAATGGTATTCTTAACGAAATTGTTCCAGTTTTCATTCCAGTCCTTGCTGCCAAGTCAAACACTCCTAGCGTTTTGAGTTTTGGCAGGAAAATGCTTCTAATGTTTTCCAGCAACCTAGAAGGTAAGCTACCTTAGCACTCATTTTTAACACAGTTATAATGAATGAATAGTATGCATATATTCAATTTGGAAACATTCATGGTAATACTCAGATATAAATATCTGAATTTAATTAAGATATACTGAGTGTATGCATTAGTTTTAGGATGCCATTGTTTCTTCTGGTTTATCAGCAACAGCATGCCGTTCAGAAAGTTTAGTGATTTGGCTAAGTGAATGTGGGTTAGAAGTGTCTTGCTATAAGGATGCTTTACAATTGTGATGTAATGCTGCAATGTTTTAAGATATCATAGAAGACAAAGACCATTCTAAAATTTTATCTGAGATATTTTATTTGGTCTTTGTAAGAACACCTTGTGCTACTTGCTGTTATTCTCAGTAGAACACGGATTGGAAATAGAGATAAAACTAGTCTAGCCATTCCAACCAAGTCAAAAATGAGAAGCAATCCAGTGGGGATACTGGTTCCAGAGTCCACTATTGTGTTCACTTCATATCAGCTCTCTTTATATCTTCTCTCCACCAAGGAAAGTGACAAAGATGGGGGTACTTGGTGGAAATTTTCTTCTGGAAAAAAACATATAAATTATATATTCAACTCTATGGGTAGACTTTTTAATATTGTGTGATGAATCACATTTAAATTTTGTATCATTTTGTAAAGATATTTGATACAAATTAGACTTGAAATTCGTTACTAATTTAGTGTGATGTTTAAGAAAACATTGAACATGATTAGAAAAATAACTTAGCAAGTAGAGTGCTTGGTGTATAAGCCAAGGATCTGAGCTTAAGTATCCAGACCCTTTCTAATGACTGAATATTGATAATCCCAGTGCTTCTAAGGGGAGAAGCAGCAGACACACAGGAAAATTTCTGGAAGCTTATGAGACAGCAAGGTTGACATAGATGACAGACAATGAGATCCTGTCTCAAAGAAGGTGGCTTAAGTAAGATGATAGTGGTATCTTGGCAGCAAGATACAAAGTAATCAAGCTGGAACTGAGCTGGAAACCTCCTCCATGATAACTAGATTTCATAGTATTAAAAAGTACTTTGTAGATCATGGGCATAGAAAAAAAGCATCAAAAATTACCCAGCTATTAACTTTGCTAGCCCACTGGTACAATAGTGGTATATCTTCAGGGGAAACAACCAACTATACTCTGCTTGGATTTTAGGGTCACTCTATGGGAGAAAGTTCTTGCTTGGTAATGTAAACAAGGTGAAAAGCTTATGGGTATGGAGATTGTAGAAGCAGAATAGTGTGTGTGTGTGTGTGTGTGTGTGTGTGTGTGTGTGTGTGTTGAGGGATTATTCCTGATCTTCAGCTAAATTTGTAAAGGAATTTTAATCCAGAAACATGGCTGTTGCAGCAAGGGAGCATGCCAAAAGACCTCTAGGTTTATGTGATCCAGCTGGAATGCAGACATACATTGAATTACAATATGATCTGGCTGGAACACAGATGTGCAGTTAGTACACATTTTTAATTCCTAACAATGAAGTTAAAGTTACTTTGTAGAAGGAAGCAGTCATGTTTGAAAGTTACATGGAATTGAGGGATAGATAAAGTGATGTATCAGAGAAAAATGTGACAGAATGAATGAGAGACAGTGTATACCCAACTCTCCCAAGAACAGACAGGAAAGAGAGGCTACTTAAGAGCAGCACAGAGTGAGTCAGGAGTGGATGGCAGTTCAAAGAGTGCAGTTTAGGTTGAGTTCAGGCAGTCCATCGGAACTCTGCTGAGTTTAAGTTCAGTACTGTGCTGGGCAGTTGAGTTGAATGCAGTTCAAGTTAGTTGTACCACTCAATTTGTATAACTCAGGTCAGAAGAAGCAGCTGAAACCAGAGAATAAGGAGACAGAAGATCAGAAGAAGTTGCTATTGTTAGTTTGAGGTCAAGCAGAGTGATACAGTGAGAAGCCAAGAAAAGCCAGTTGGAATCAGTCAATTCGGAGAGGACTTTGAGATAGAACAGCTGAGTTGAGCAAGCCAGCCAGAGAGCAGAAAGATCTAGAAAGGATGAGCTTATTCAGCAGTTCATCTCCAAGATGACAATCACATCTGGTGAATAAAAGTTACTTTTAGATAAGTTGTCATAGCATCAGCAACAAACTACTTTCAAAATATTTATGTGTATATTTATGTCTCTGCAAACAGATTCTTTTTTTATTACATATTTTATTACATTTTAAATGATATCCCCGTGTCTGGAGTCATGTGTACTCTTTGATTGGAGATTTAGTCTTTTAGAGCTGTGGGTGGTCCATTTATTTGATAATGTTCCTATGGGGTTGCAGTCCCCTTCAGCTCCTTCAGTCCTGCCCTAGCTTTTCTATTGGGGTCCCCTGGCTCAGTCTGATGGTTGGTAATAAATATTGGCATCTGTATTGATCCAGTGCTGGTAGAACCTCTCAACAGCCATACCTGGTTACTGTCAGCAAATGCTTCTTGGCATCAGCAATAGTGTGGGGGGTTTGGTGTCTGTAGACAGGATGGATCCCAAGGTTGGGCGGTGTCTAGATGGCCTTTCCTCCAGTCTCTGTTCCATTTCTTTGTTCCTGTCTTTTCTTTGTACAGGAACACTTGTGGGTTAAAATTTTTGAGATGCATGGCTAGCCCCATCCCTCTACCAGAGCCATGCCTATCTATTAGAGGTGGTCTCTATGGGTTGTATCTCCTGTTGTTGGGAATTTTGGCTAAAGCCATTGCCATTGACTCCTGGGAGCCTCTAGCTTCCCTGGAGTCTGGGACTTTCTATTGGCTACCTCCAGCTCCCCATTCCCCTCTGCTACATGTTTCTATTCAATTTTCTGATGCTCTGGACTTCTTTCCTGCCCCTTTCAGTGAGTTTCCCTGCCCCTCCTTCCCCCCTCCTCTCTCAGTCCCAGGTCGTTCTCTCCATCTAGCTCCTGTGATTACTTTGTTCCTTGTTCTATATAGGATTGAAGCATCTACACTTTGGTCTCCCTTCTTCTTAAGCTGCATATGGCTTGTGGGTTGTATTGTGTGTATTCCAGAAACAGCTACTTACTAGGAATTTGTATTGAATGTTAGAACTTTTGGTTGAAATGTTGTATACTCCTGTCAGTTCTTAGAGTAACCAGGGGTTCTTTGTTCTGTTCATTTGGGGAAGAAGCCACATATTCTCTTTGTAGCTTTGCTGCTGTGCCAAAATCAGTCCCTGCTTTCTAATGAGCAGTGCTAGTAATTAGTATTCCTTTTCTCTCATACTTTCTCACACAGTGTCTATGATTTTCCTCTTATTCCCACAGAGATGCTGGTATCATATAGTCTTGAGTGTGTTGGCAGCTTGCCTTTCCTACTGTAATCTGTGATTTGTGGAAATAATTGCTCAGTAGTTTTTTACTTTTGTTTTTTAATGGTGATTTTAGCTTGATTTTACTTTATCTTTGATGTGTGGTCTCATGATGCCCAAATAAACCTTCTATTCTAACTAGATGATCTTGGTTTGTTTGTTTTTAATCTAAATTATTTTTTTCCTGTGGAAATATAGAAAGATTAAAAAAATCACAGCATCACTTTTACCCACTTCCTAAAAGCCCCCAATGATATATGCTTATGTAAAAATGTTCTAAAAGAACAAATTAACAGTTATTTAACATGGCTTGTCTTTTCTAGGTAGTGGTGCCTGTTTCCTTGATTTTTTTGTTGACATAATTTGATATATTTTTTTAATCTACAAAACACAGTTATTCCAAGTCCAAACATAGAATTACTTATAAAAAATCAAACCAAAACACAGAATGCTTAATTTCTACTGAATGAATATTTAGCCTTCTGCAAAGTGGATATAATACATGCAAAAGCCCCCAAAGAAAGGATATTTTGACTTCAACAAGAAACTGATATATACTGGTATTTACTGCACATTCTATTGAAGCCTGGGAGACTTAGTAGAAAATGATTATCTTTATCAAATCTTGGCTAAAGAACCATCCTATAGACCAAAGAGTTTTGGGAGATAATTGAGATGGTTTTCTGTGAAATACTTTTAAAAAATCGATTGCTGAATTACATGTCCTCTGTTGAAACTGACGTATATGAATCACGTGAGCCTAAAGCTCTATAATTGGCACTGGTGATGTGAGCTTTCCTTCATAATAAACAGTTACTAGAAAGAGGATTTTTTCCTCTTTCTAGTAATACAATAATACAGTGATATAGTTTTCAGCATCCTCTTTTTCTTTCTAGAAAATAATTTTATTGGAAAAACTCCTATATCTAGACTGACTGAAAGTTCAGGTTTCCTTTTAAACATATTTGAAGTGGCTTAAAGGGCAGTTTTACTAAGATGTTGGATATATAATAAAGAATAAAAAGAAAAACAGCATACTTACTATGGGTATTTTTCCACTGAGAAGTTTCTTGTAAGAATCAGACTACTGGCTATACACAACATTAGCACATCAGTGGGAACAGTTCTAGATAATGGCACTGGTAATGATAACCCTTAACAGGAGATGGAGAAAATACAAATATATGATTGCTTTAAAAACATGAATAGTTTTATAGTATAGGTGAATTACAGAAGAATCCTTTTATACCCTGTTCATCAAAGGAAATATTGTATAGAATAATGACAGATAAAAACAAACAAACAAACAAACAAACAAGCAAACAAACAAACAAACAGAACAAGCGAGTGAAAATCCAAAATATCACATGGGGCTGGAATTATCTAAAAAGTCCTTTCAGATTTATTCCTGTAGTTTAGTATTGATAGTTAGAACAGTGACCAGAGATTGGTGGCTACTGCTAGAAGTCAGAAAGACATTTGTTCTTAGGATGAGATATCATCTGTTTAACACTATAGCTGTCACCTTGGACACTATAATAGATTCTGCACTTCTGGTTTCTAGAAAGGCTAACAACTTATAGCATAGTGCTAGGCTGGTGTGGACAAACATGCTGATGAAATCTAAGAGTGTTCTATTGTCATGTCAACGTGGATGATCCAACCATAATTTATGTCTTGACAGAAACATATGACTTAGCATGTCTGGTGTGTATTCTGTGCTCAGTAAGAGATATGTAATGATCTGTAAGACTTCTGGAACCCACATTTCTCAAATGAATGACACTGAGGAGTAAACCGTATCATGGGTCAATATTTTGTACACTTTAGATACACTTTAGAACACAGAATTGAGAAAGAAGATTAGTTGTCATTATGAGAGATGTCTTGACTTCGGAAAAAATACAAAGAATTTCCTTAGAGATATCGAGTTTAGGCTTTTTTTTTTTTTTTTTTTTTTTTTTTTTTTTTTTTAAAGAAAAAAGTTAGAATGTTTAAGCTTCACTGGTATAAGCTAGATACTGATGTGGTGACTTTCATCTGAAACATGATGTATAGTTAGAGGCCTCTTCTACTCTTAGGTCACAGATGTAGATTCAACAGAGAGCATCCCTCCTTTCTCAGGCCTGCTTCCTTTTCCATTCTAAAGCAGAGGAGGCTTCGGCAGGGAGAAGCACCCATGGGGCAGGTTAACCTTACAGAAGCAATAGTAGAAGAAATGGCCATTGGCTTTTCCTTTCGTGATTGGCACAAAGAATAATCAAGATATCACAAAGTAGTGGGTGGTATCTGTTCAGCTCAAGAAAGTTAGCAACTCTTTTTGAGACCTTCTTGGAGGAAAAGCTATATGAACATAGAAAGTTAATCTTAGGAGTGGTGCTATTTTTAATAGATGCTTTCCTTGCTTACATATGGGCAACACAAAAGTAATGTGATAGCAATATCCCTTTATTTTATTTTAAGACTGCAGTTTTTTATAATTAAGAAGATATATAGTAACATTGACCAAGCCTGGTATTTTCCTGATACATATGTGGCATGATTTTAGCCAAAATTCCTGTTATTATTAACTAATCTCATACCATATGCCTTATTTTAGGACAGTCATCCTTTAAGGATTTACAAAGGACATGAAAATCTGGTTATTATCCAACTTTTACTCTCAAAGAGTTAACAAGAAAGACTCATTACTCAACAGAGTAATTTACTATCAACAATATGCCAGACAGTAGGGCAGGATCTGGACCCACTTAGCTATGAAACTGTTCTTTCTCTCATGGCACACAGAGTGGAGGAGAGACAGGTTAACCAATCATTGCTGTGGATGGTGATGAATGCTATAATAAAGGTATGAACAGATGCCAGAAATATAGAGGAAGGACTGCCTACCAGCTCCTAGGTAAAAAGCTAAGCTTCCCAGTAGCTGGCACTTGATTTTTAGCAACACTTCAGAAAGCTGAAAAATGAGAAGGCAAGCCAAATTCAAGGGCTCCATCTAGGCAAAGATGCACCATGCTTGACTGAACAGATTTGTCTTCTGAAAATCCTAATGCTGTTAAGAATCTTGAATGTTGTTCAAAATGAAATAGATATCTTTAGAGAAGATTGCAACTAAGATAATTAACACACACACACACACACACACACACACACACACACACACACACACACAATGTATGGCAGTCTTCCATGTGCTCTCTATGGGAGATGTTACAGTTAGAGTCAAGGTACTAAATGGTTTGAAAAAAAATGTATGAGAGTAAGATGATAATAAAAAGTTTAAGAGACTTAAGTAAAGGAAAGTCTATTCTGATAGTGCAAGAAATGATCAGGACAATATTTTCAGGTTTGCTTTGGTCACTCACACTCTCAGGCCAAGACCATGCTAGCTGTTGCTTATAATTTTATTATCAAAGATGTTTTTTAGGTACTGCTTTCTTTTTATATAGTCAATCTATACATAGAAAAAAATGAGTTGGGGAAGGACTAAAGAAGCTGAAGGGGATTGCAACCCCATAGGAAGAACAATAGTATCAACTAACCAGGACCCCTCAGAGCTCCCAGAGTCTAAGCCACCAATCAGAGCATACACAGGCTCTTCTGTGGCCTCTGCTACATATGAGGCAGAGGACTACCTTGTTTGACCTTGGGGTCAGCTTAATCCTGTAGAAAATCAATACCCCAGGGTGATGTGAGAATGAATGGGTGGGTCAAGGAGCACCCTCTCAGAAGCAAAGGGGAGAGGGCATGGGGTGAAGACTCCTGGAGGAGGAACCAGGAAAGAGGCCAATGTTTGGAATGTAAATAAGGAAAATGATTAATTAAAAAAAGAACTAGCAATGTAGCTAATAAAATATTAGATGGTGTTTTGGTAAGAGAATAATTTTTATTTTTGCCTTTCTAATGGCCCAAAGTATTAGACAATGAGTGAAGGACATTAGGCATATATCAGCTGAGATGTTGGATTCCTCTTGGGAAAAATTAATATTTAAGAACTGAGAGCAAAGGGAGACAGTGAAGAAGTAGATGTAGAAAGAGGACAAAGAATGGGTGATGGGGAAATAGTTGAAAAATGAAATGTTGACATTGCCTTGTAGAAGTGAATAAAGCTAAAAAGTAAAGTCTGAAATCCAGGAAAGGGGAAATCATTTGAAATGTAAATAAAAAATATGTTGAATTAAAAAAAAAGAAAGAAAGTACTGCTCTTAAGAAGTGTCTAATATGGAGGATAAAAGGATGTAGCACAAAAGGAATGTAAACTCTGCAAAATATCGGGGTGGGGAGATAGATTGAATACCCTGGGAAACATTTGGAGATATAAGAGCCATTTGGATACAAAATATAGGTACAATAGTTGTTGTTTTAGAAACTTATACTGGATCTGGGAAGTTCAAATTAAAAGTAGTAATTATTTTCAAGCACAGGAGAAAAATAAACAGTTTATAGGTACTGGCTAAATCCTAAACCAGTTCTAGAGATCCAATCACAGTTTAGTTTAATCACTGACGATCATGGAGAGTTGTTATTTGCTAGATTTCACTTTTTTTTGAAATTCTGGAGAGAATGACACTACCTGAAGTAAACCCATGTGGGATATGATAAGAATACACGTGCCATTTTGGGGAAGTTGCTATAAATTTGGAATAGCAAAAGAATGCAAGTATAAGCTTTTCAATTATGGATTCAGGTAAGAAATATTATAATTTCTTACCTGATTTAATACCAGCTTTCCCTAAACACACACATTTAAATTTTATAAATTTATAAATTTATATTTTCTTCTACAAGGCATGGTATCAAGTAGGAAAAAAATTAAGTCAGTATTACAACCAATGGCCCAGGGCTAAACATTATTATGGTACACAGGATGTATTTACAGTTCACCAAACTAGAATATCACTGAAATTCAGAGCATGTAAGTTCATTATCCTGGAAGTGCATGTCAACAACACTAGGTAGAGAATCAGAAAAGGGTTCTATTCTGTATCGTCTAGCATTTACAAAGGATGCCCTTCTTTGGTACTTGGTAGTCTTATTTATCTGACCGTACACTCAATTCCTCAGTTAGTTGCCTAGGGAATCAACCCCCAGAGACAGTTAATTGGCTAGAGATCAAGCCTCAGTGATGTTTCCTTGGCTTTAGGGCTGTCGCCAGACTATGAAAGCCCAAGCTTTTCTGTGCATCAGAATTCAGAGAGCTATTTGATCTGGGTTTGGCTAGCAATAAGGTCATGCAAATACAGCAGCTTTGCAGTGGAATTCTGTTACCACTGACTGAGAAAGCACAAAAATGTTTCAAGCCAGAAAAGAAACACACAGAAAGAACAGAGGTGAACTCAGGGAAATACTGCCTGAGACCCTGGTGCCTTTGCTGTTTCTGATTCACAAACCTTTTGAAGTCAGGCTGTGTTCCTTCCATTCATTTGATTTTGTGAGCTGTACCTGCATCTTATATTAAATTTTCCTTTTATGCTCGAGCTACTCTGAGTTGGATTTCCTGGAATCCCAAAGGGTCTTATGAAAGGCTAGATCAAAGGACAAGAGGTCCTCACTGGTGAAAGAGAAGATTTATTGCTAATGGGTGTTCTGGAGAGGTAAAATGATAGGAAGGTTTATGAGAAAATTGTTATAATGATGGCACGAGATTAAATCTTTTTCCATTTTGAAAGTTTCGGAACCTAATTAAGCAGCTATGGGTGGTGACAAGTCAGCCCAGCACAGTAGAGGTTTGCTGCTATTGAGCACAGAGATCAAGTTATAGACATTAAAGATCATGGGTAACACACACTACAGCATCCTCATAGACTGAAAAAATGACAAAGAGTTACAATAAAAGAGTGGGTATGAGTTTATTGATAAAACTTCATAGAATGTAGAGGTATGGTCTAAATATATAGCCCTAGGATACAATGGAAGATAGTATGGCAGAAGACATGATGGAAAGACTGATTCAGATGATGTGAGACAGCAGACAAAAAAGTTAAAGGCTTTCTGAGAGGGGTAAACCTCACAGATGTAGGAAAATCCTCAAGGAAAGAGATTTGATCATCAGTCCATCCATTAGCCACCCAGCTACAAGAATTAGGCAGTATTTTGAGAGTAAATAATACATAGATTATCTGGATATAATTTATTTAATGCCAGAAAATCCCAAAGCAATTCAAAACACAAGAAGTCATTAAGGACCACTAGCAGAATGTCTAGGCCGTGTGTGTGTGTGTGTGTGTGTGTGTGTTTGTCTGTCTGCCTGTCTATCACATCTATCATATTATCATCTACATATTCATATATTATCTATCTATGTCTATATAGAGGCATAGAAGACAGAAGAGATGGTCTGCTCACATGCAGTTTTCTAAATGCTTTCATCCACATTATTTCTCCAATAGGGTTCTTGCTGTTGGCCCTAAGTGTACTGGTCTCAAACTTGGAAGTAGTCCCACCTGGAAGCTGAATGCTAAATATCAATTAAACTGTCACACACCCTATATTGTATAAGACATAGTAAAACCTCCTAAATGCTAATATTCAATGTTTCTGTAATTATTTATTAATTTCAGCAGTTGCTTTATGATAGCGGTTTTGAATTAAGTTTACCAAAGACAAGAGGAAAAAGAAAATAACAATTTCAAAGAAGTGACACAGATTTAAAATGTTTATATTACCTTAAATATATTTCTATTTTTTCTGCTTCAGCTGAATTTCTCAGTCAATTTGTAAAAGGTGTATCATCTTTGCTATATGCAATTGATATAATTCAATTTTAGATTTTAGGGGTCATTTATGTGACTGTATACTATGCCACATTATTGGAGCCATAGTATTCTTTTTTAATTTCATACTCATGTAGTTTCTATGACCATGCTAAAACACATAGTAAGTATACAACAAAAGGGTATTGCTTATGGGACTAAACCAATGGTATTAATTAATGTTAAGGAAAGGCTTCTAGACCTAAAATAAATGGGGAAGAGGATGGATGTCTACTAATGCTAAGTCATGCGTCTGCACCAGCTTTCCATTTTTGCACATTTATTAGTCAATTCTTTGAGAAGGTAAAAATTCGGGTACATCTTATGTTGACCCAACATTATTCCTTTGTTACCTAACCATCAAATAGCACATATGCAAATATCAGTCAGTACACTTCAGGGAGGGGAAACTCTTAGAGCATCTTTCCAAATTTTGTCTTGAATGAACACAGTATGTTGGAAATTAATTATTAACATCCTATGGTTTACATTTTAATGGTTTAGAAAATGTCACTCAAAACAATAACAATAAACATTAGGAAGAGCCATTTCAATCAGTAATATCTAAATCACTGTAATGGATACCATTAGATTTCATTGCATGATATACTTGTAGCAGAACTCAAAGTATCATTATTAATATTTTTACTTTAAGGGTAAGGGATGAATTTTAAGGGGAACACATGAATTTATTTTACTTTCCAGGTTACACAGCAAGTATATGGCGTGCATAGAGGTATTCTTTAGGTTTCCTGATTTCCTGATTTTGTAGCTTTGAAGTACTGGAGCACATTTGGTCTTCTTCTCTGAAGAGTTGATGGAGTTTGCAGCTGGAGGTAGTGAGGTAGCAGTAGCGATGACTAGACCTCAGGCACCAGTAGGTGTACTGGTAGTCAACACTGCTCTACATATAAAGAATAGTTACAAATGCTTGGCGTGCCTTAGTAGAGCAAGAATATGATGGGAAAGGTGGGAACAATCTTCTACCATCTTGGCTTTGTTTATTTATAGATCAGTTTTGATCAATTACAATGTCATTTTGTAAGTATATTTACAAATGGAGATTCAATGTGTATTTTCTTTTTTTTTCATTATTTATTTTTTTTATTCACATTACATCCCAATTGCAGCCTCCCCCTACTCCAATCTCCTTCCAGTCCCTCCAAGGATTACCTCCTCTCCTTCTGAATCTCCTGTAAATACCATCCCAATATGGGACATCTAGTCCCAGCAGGACTAAACACCTCCTCTCTCACTGAGGCTCAACCAGGCAGTCCAGGTAGAGGAATGGGATTCAATGACAGACACTTTTAATAATGTACCACGAAGTGGAGACATGCCTTTGCCTGCCTTCTTAAAAGGTAATTCACTGCTTTTTGTCTTCTCCCCACCCACCCACTCCCAACATAAGATCTAATGTAGGCCAGGCTGATATTGACCTTGCTATGTAACTGAAGCTGGCCTTGAACTCCTGAACCTTTTGCTTCTGCTTTTGTGGCCATTTATATATAAGTACAACATGCACGCTCAATCTACCTAATGGTACTTGTAGTGTATATTTTCAGGACAGATCATTTTGTATTAGATAACCAATTGGTGTGTTCTTCCTTGAGGTGGACTATTTATCTCAGGCAAGGTATGTAAAGTACTTGTACTCTGGCAAGGACGAAAGAATAAAGTTCCCTCCTTTGAAAGGCTAGTCCACTTAGCTCTTATGCAACTATTATGTAGACAGGAGTTACATTGAGGACTAGAGACACAGAGCTGTCTTGGATACAAGTTAAAGTAGTAGAAAGGAAGAGTGTATATAGGGGATGGCTCATTGGGGAGAAATGCTAGACTGTGTGGTCACTCTCTGTCCTAGACTAGAAATGTTCTTCCAGATACAGGTTGAAAGTGAGGAGGAAGATGCGGTCATCATCTACTAAACCCTCCTGTGTCACCCTCATTCCCAGATAGGAACATGTTCACACATGATTTTAATTGATGCCCTGCTTTCTGAATAGTAAGATGAATTATATTTATAGATACCCCCAAACAAGTCCCCATTATTCTTTAAACTCAGTTTGGTCCCCCAGGTGATAAGGAATTATTATTGGGATAATCTGTTGTGCACTGTGTAAAGGCTGTCTTTCAAACAGTGATTCTGTTCTGACAGAGATTTGAGTACAGGCTGGACTTTGGCATTTTTATTTTTATGAAGCCTCACCTGTCTCAATTTTTATAAACATTTTTTCCATTCCTTTCTTATTGGCTTAATAAAGAGCTGGACAGCCCGTAACAAAGCACAAGGGAATAGACAAAAATTTAAAGCCAAGATAGGAACTCTGGAAAAGAGTCAGAGGCTAGACACAGAAGAAAACAGGTGTCTAGACTGAAGGAGTGGTAATAGGCCACAGGGCAGGGATGTGCTAGGAGGTCAGTTTAACTTAGATGAGCTACTTCATAGTCTGCCAGTCTAAGACCAAGCTTTCATATTGTTAAAAATTCTCCATGCCATTTGTTGGATAGCTGGTGGGTTGAGACAGTCTGGTAATGAATTCACACCACAGGCAGGCAGACTTTAAAAAAAAATTAAAAGAAAAATTAGATAGTTTTATTTATTTACATTTTAAATGTTTTCCCCTTTCCAGGTCTCCTCTTAGGAAACCCTACATCCCCTTTCCCCTTCATGAGGGTGCTCTCCCACCCACCCACCCACTCCTGTCTTCCCACCCTGGCATTCCCCTTTCCACTACACTGGGACCTCTCCTTTCACAATGCCATCCTCTGCCATATATGTGGCCAGGGCCATGGATCCCTCTATGTGTATTCTTTGGTTGGTGATCAGGAGGAAATATGGAGACAAAGTATGGATTAGAGAATGGAGAAAAGGTCATCCAGAGACTTCCCCACCTGGGAATCCATCCCAAATACAGCCACCAAATCATGATGCTATTGTGGATTCCGGGAAGTACTCGCTGAGGGAAACCTGATACTGTTGTCTCCTGAGAGGCTCTGCCAGAGCCTGACAAAGAGGCTGATGCTCGAAGCCAACCACTGGACTGAGCACAGGGGTCCCCAATGGAGGAGTTGGCAAAGGGACTGAAGGAGCTGAAGAGGTTTGTAACCTCATAGGAAGAACAATAATATTCAACCAACCAGACCCCCAGAGGTCCCAGGGTCTAAACCACCAATCAAAGAGTAGACATGGAGGGACCCATGGCTCCAGCTGCTTATGTAGCAGAGGATGGCCTTGTAGGGCATCAGTGGGAGGAGAAGCCCTTGGTCCTGTGAAGAACTGATGTTCCAGTGTAGGGGAATGTGAGGGGAAGGAGTTGAAAGTGTGGGTGGATGGGGGAACGGGATGGAAAAGGGGGTTTCCGGGGATGGGGAACCAGGTAAGGGGATAACATTTGAAATGTAAATAAAAATATCCAATAAAAAAAGGAAAGAGATTTGAAGGGCTTCTGCTTTTAATACTTATGGTTACAGAAGACACTTTTACTGCTCAACATTGTAAATCAGAGTGATGATGAGTTACAGCTGCCTTACATTTCTAAAGGATCCCTGCTAATGTTCCCCGGCTCAATTGCATCATGCTTGTTAGTGTGCGGAGGTGTCTGATTGCTGTTGGACAGTACATCTTTTCACAGTTATCAAGCATGGCATGTGCTAAGTTAGCGAGCACTTACTTCCAGAAACTTCCAGAAAAGCCACACAAAGACAATTTGAGAGCTTCGTAAAGTGTGAAAAAAGAGATCTCAAAAATTACGTAAGTGTTACTCGTATCTGTTGAAAACTCCTTTGCTGCTTCTATAATTGCTAGTGTTCCATCTGTTTTCCAGCCATAAAATCATTTCAGAACCAACATATGCCCTTCACCCCAAAATTACCTCTCCTCAATTCTCTGCCATTTCATTGATGTCTCTGATAATATGTCTCTCATTTATAAATTGCCTCTTCAAGAAGTTGACCTCTATGTAAACAAGAACAGTTAGGTAGAGAGAAGATAGACATTCTGGGAGGTCTGGAGATGCTGCATGTGGACCACATTTTAGAGGGAAATTAACTTGCTTGTGACTTCCATAGTCAGAAAAGTAAATATTAAAATCACTTTGAATATTAACTACTAGTAATCATCATATCTTGCTAGAAATAAGTTTAAACTGTAATCAAATACTAAATAAGTTAACTTAAAAATTAATTTCATGCAATAATGTTTCAACTAAAAATATAACACAAATTGCATGGATTTATAAAGTTCTAACAAATGTAAAATATTATAAATATATTAAATATAATTATATGAAAATATCTCGAAACTTGGTGTTTCAAGTAATGTTATTGTGAATCAATAAAATGAAAAACTAAATGAAAAATAGATATAATACTATCTTTGCTGTAATTATAAATGGAAGGAATTACATGTCGTAGTTGTTTTGAAGGACACAATGACTTTGGCTGCTTTTTAAGAACCGCTTGTACCCAACCATTATACAACTGTGGTTTGACAAATATATGACTTTATGATAAGTTTTAGCATTTACTTTACAAAAATATAGTATATATTGAAAATATGCAACTTCTGGTAGCATTGACTCAATTCAAGTTTTACCTTGCATTCTTTTTTCCTTCTATCTTTGTGCAATGGTGATTGTAATGATATGACAACATTTAATCCACTTTTATATTTTTATTGTTCATGATTGTGAGATTTTTGTATGTTAATGAGATCTTTATAACATATAGATTTTATACTTTATATTGTTTCAACCATGAATTATTATTTTTTTCCTGGCTAAATTTTTAGGAGAACGTCATTGAAGTAAGTGGGATGAACCTGTTTTGACCTGTAGTATATGACTTTAGAGGTATTGAGAATATATTTTCCACCTTTTCTGTTGCTTAATAAAATAAGCACATGTTGCCTTATTTTTAGAAGGTCTAGCTATTAGGATTTAAGCCAATGAATGTTGCATGAGGTAAAGATGCATCTATCCTATGTATGAACAGTTTTTTTGCTGGGTTCATCTACTGTTTGCATTTCCATATTTATGAATTGTCTGTTCTCATATTCTGTCTACAATAGAATGAAATATACTGCTGTAGGAACAACATTTGCTTAGAAGACCTGGGTGTTATTTAATACATCCTGGCTGTGTGGCCTTGAACAAATAGCTTGGTTTCATTGGTTCTCTTATTTTATTTGTGAGATAGAAATAATATTACCATTAAAGGGCTACTTTGAAGGTTATAAACATAACTAAAAGATTCCCAGAATGTGCTGAGTCATTTCAGATAGAAATAAACCCTCATTTCAATTTCATGACTACTGTGAGAGCTATAATGAAGATTAATAAAAAAGATGGTCTGTATATACTACGGATATAATTGTTAGTATTTGTACTTATGTACCTGTGTGATTGGCTTTTCTGTGGTTCTTTTGCATACCCAGATTGTTGAAAAATATGCAAAATTTAGCATTAGAAAAAAAGAATAAGATAAAGACATTTTGTTTTTCTAGAATTGACAGTCATGTAATGCGCTAATGCCCCTCCCCCCCAGTAATGAGAACCTTCCATAGCTAAATTTACAAAGTTTAAATGACATAACTTGCTAATTTTCCCACATTGGTTGACATTAGCAGTCTGGTGAATTTAGCATTGCCATATACCAAGGCCCCAAAAAGATATGTCTTAGGAAAATTCAAGCAACAGTTTCATTGGATTTACAGAATGTCCTCTTTCGCACATCTTGTTAACTGTAATTGGTCGGAAGCTTAAAAATATGGAGTTAAAATGACAGGCACTAATTAATTTTCCTATTAGTTAAGGACTGATTCAGCATGTCACTCTTAAACTGTGCTGCCATTTGAGGGCCCCATCATTTATGTTGACAGAAGTTGCTCTGGGTTTAACATTCCCATCAGGTCTGCAGCCTCCTCACCCTTTCTCTGTCAATCATTCTAGCTTAGACCCAGTCTGTCCAAGGGAAGCTATAAATGGTTGGTCAATGATCATGCATAGCCTTCTTTGAAAGGCAGGTAGTGGATATTATCAACAATTTTGATCAAGCTCTAATTACCAGGGATTTTAAAAAGTGTAGCTTTCAAATATTCATGGAATATTCTGGAGCAGAACACCTGTTAAGAGGAAAGATATTTACCTTTGCAAGTTTGGTTTACAGAAGAAAACTCAAAAATTTGGAACAACATTTTTCTCTTGATAAATGGGCTATAAATAGGTGTTCTATTTTGGAGGATTATTATTTGAAGGCTCATAATATGTGTAATTATTCTATTCAGTGCTTCCTAGCACATGCTTAACACTCAACATAAATTCTGAATGAATGACAAATTATTAGTCATTTCTTTACACACAAAGCAAAAGAGAATTAAATGAAATGGCATGGTTATTGCTTACTCTGGCAACCTGTGCTACGGAGTACTGGCCATATATAAACTTCTATCAAAATTAAAGGGGGCAGCTTATTTTTTCTCTCATTTTCAGATATTAATTATATATTAATCAGAATCACACATATTACTTTAAGTATTGTTTTTTTTAAAATTAAAATTGCAGATTCTAATTTTATTTTGAAAAATTGTAAAGTTCAAAGCCTGCATAGTCATATCTCTAAGATTAATGTCCCATATTACATCTATTTGGGGGAACCAAATGATAATGTTGCAATATTACAACATTGACTTTTAATTAACAGATTTATAAATGCCTGATCTCAGACATGTTACTGTTGACTTCTCAACATCATAAGATATGAAAAGCCATGTTGTGACCTCTGTGGGCACCAGCCACATATATGGTACACACGCATGCGCTCAAGCAAAGTGATATATATATATATATATATATATATATATATATAATACATATATATATTCAAACAAATTACTTTAATTCACAAAGCATTGAGAAGTTTACATATATTTAGTAGATTAGCTTAAGAATAAAATCTAGAATAAGAGACACATATGATACACATGTGTTAAATATTCTCTAATTTAACTTCTCCTAAATGAAATGTTTTGATAACTGTGACATGTTAGATAATGCATCCCTTTTTAAAAATGTTGTTAGTTTGGTAATTTTAAACATAAAACATTTTACATGGAAGCATATATTCTAGATATAGCAGGTAATTTCATCACAATACATTTCAGTGTATTAATGGTAAAGTTTTATTAAACATTCAAATTTGTTCTAGAATATTTCATAACATCAAAAAGTATCAAAATTGATATAGACCAAGGAAACAGGTAGGTTAACTACAGCTCTTCACCTCTCCCTCCTCTCCTTTAAGTCCAGTCCCCAGTCTTATACCATTTCTCTAGAACACTTTGTGCTGAAACCTCCCCTGCTTTTCTGCTCCCATCTCCAGTCTCTCAGCTAGAAATTCTCCTCCAATCCTCTCCACCTATCCCTTTGTCTCCAACCCAAACTCCAGAAGGCATTTCATGGGAACCCAACAGCTAAGCCTTCCAGAAAAGGAAGTAGTCCAACAAAGATTCAGATCTCCATTTTTTCTCCTCCGTCCCTTAAAATCAATAAGCCAATCTCTTTCTTAGTACTACAGGAAGCCACCTATTGAGCCTTCTCCTCACTCTCTGCCCTCCATTTCCAGGGGCCTAAATATATCATGGGGAACACTATGGTTTCCTCCCTCCTGTTGACACCCACAAAAATGTGTACCCAGAATCCCAGTGGCCATACCTAGCAGGATCCAGAAGTATTTCCTATCAGGTATTCCATAACCACCACACTCTCCTAAAAGTCAGAGAGGGAAATAAAAAGCAAGGCAAAAATCAAAATAAAAAACAAACAAAAGTCCAAAACAAAACAAAACAAAAAAAACAAAAACAAAACTGAACAAAACAAAAACAAAACAACAAAACCCACCTTAGTCAGGGTTTTATTCCTGCATAAACATCATGACAAGGTTTATTTAGCTTACACTTCCACATTGCTGTTTATCACCAAAGGAAGTTAGGACTGGAACTCAAGCAGGTCAGGAAGCAGGAGCTGATGCAGAAGCCATGAAGGGATGGATGTTCCTTACTGACTTGCTCAGTTTGCTTTCTTAGAGAATCTAGGACTTCCCCAGGGATAGCACCACCCACAATGGGACCTTTCCCCCTTAGTCACTAATTGAGAAAACACATTACATCTGGATCTCATGGAGGCATTTACTCAAGGGAGAGTCCTTTCTCTGTGATAATTTCAACTTGTGTCAAGTTGTGACACCCAAAACTAGCCAGTACAATTGATCTCTTGTTAATTTGACACACAAATACATCACAGTTAAGCCTCAACCCTTACTTTCTTATTCATACCCAAGATCTAAATTACTTTAAACGTCCCACAGTCTTTACATATTAAAATTCAATCCCTTTAAAATATCCAGTATCTTTTAAAATTCAAGGTCTTTTAAAAATTCAGTCTCTTAACTGTGGGCTCCACTAAAATACCTTCTTACTTCAAGAGGGAAAAATATCAGGGCGCAGTCACAATAAAAGCAAAATCAAACTCCAACTGTCTAATGTCTGGGATCCACTCACAATCTTCTAGGGTCCTCCAAGGTCTTGGGTCACTTCTTTAGCTCTGTTCTTTGTAGCTCATACCTTGTTTTCTAGGCTCCA
Organism: Apodemus sylvaticus; assembly: GCF_947179515.1. Classification (NCBI taxonomy): domain Eukaryota; kingdom Metazoa; phylum Chordata; class Mammalia; order Rodentia; family Muridae; genus Apodemus; species Apodemus sylvaticus. The sequence continues at coordinate 24,692,394 of NC_067482.1, forward strand.
GCTGTCTGAACTCTACTGCTGCTGCTGTTCTTGGTGGTCATCTCATGGTACTAGTATCTCTAAAACACTGCTGTCTTCTGCTGCAACTAGGCTTCACCAACAGCTTCTCATAGGCTGTCTTCATGGTTCCAAGCCTATGACCACTTCAATCCTGAGCCGTCAATTCCAACTGAGTCTGTACCTTCACCAATGGCCTTCCATGGCCTCTCACAGTGCCTAGCTTCAGCTGCTCTTCATCACCCTTTCATGCCTTCAAAACTAGTACCACCTGGGTGAGTCTTACACATTACCAAGTCCCACTGCAGCACAAGGTACAACCTTGGCTATCTCTGGAACACACAGCCTCTGTTCTCTCAGAAAACACTTCCCAGAATGTTTCACCTCAATGATGCTGGTCTCTTCTTAATCACAGCTAATCTCTTAGCTTTAACTAACCAGCATCAATAGTCCCAGTAATGCAAAGGTTTGATTTAGTAGTTCTGGTACCTTGTTAATCACAGCTGATTCTTCAGCCCCAGCTCGCCAGAACCTCAGAATCTTCATAAACAAAATAGTAATTGTTTTGATAAGAGTCTTTAATCTTCCCTCTGAAATTTTACAAATCATGCCTCCATTTTCTGCACCCTTCTCAACATTATTTTCCAAGTTCCTACAGAAGATCCCACAGAGCTCTTAACATCCCAGTGTCTCTTCTAGCTCAAAGTTTCAAAGTCCTTCCACAGTCCTCCCAAAAACATGGTCAGGTTGTCACAGGAATACCCTACTATGCTGGTACCAATTTGTCTTAGTCAGGGTTTCTAGTCCTACACAAACATCATGACCAAGAAGCAAGTTGGGGAGGAAAGGGTTTATTCAACTTATACTACCACATTGCTGCTTATAACCAAAGGAAGTCAGGATTGGAACTCAAGCAGGACAGGAAATAGGAGCTGATGCAGAGGCCATAGAGGGATGTTACTTACTGGCTTTCTTCCCCTGGCTTGCTCAGTTTGCTTTCTTGTAGAACCCAGGACTACTAGCCCAGGGATGGTACCACCCACAATGGGCCTTTTGTCCTTGATCACTAATTAAGAAAATGCCTTACATTTGGATCTCATGGAGGTATTTACTCAAGGGAAGCTCCTTTCTCTGTGATAACTCTATCTTGTGTCAAGTTGACACACAAAACCAGCCAGTACACTACCTAACAAGAACAAGACAAGATATCACCACCTAAAATTACAATTATTTCAAACCCTGATGTCAGCATAAAAGCCAGGACAATATGTCTCCACTAGAGCCTAGGAACCTTACTACTGTAGGCACTAAGAAGTTCTATGTAGCTGAACCTTAATAGAGCCTTTATAAATATGACAGAGATGATTAAAGAGGAAATGAAGAAATGCTTTAAATATGTGAAACACCAATGTATAGTGGAAAGAAATGAATAAAACAGTTCAATACCTGAGTGTGGAAGTAGAATCAATACAGAAACCCAAGCCAAAGTAAATCTGGAAATAAAACATGTAGGAACTCAACATAAACCTCAGAGGCAAGCCTTGCCAGCAGAATACAAGACATGAAAATGAGAATCTCAGGCACTAATGACAAAATAGAACTAATGGATACTTTGGTTGTAGAAAATGTTAAATCTAAAATACTCCAGGTACAAAAATCTAGAAAATCTGAGACACTACAAAAAGACAAAATCTACCAATGATCAAAACAAGGAAATACAAGAAACATGGGTCCAGGGCACAGAAATTTCTCACTAAAAGTATAAGAAAATTTTCCTAACCTAAAGGAGGTGTCTATGAAGGTGCAAGAAGTATGTACAACACCATCAAGACTGGACTAGAAAAGAAATTCCACTAGGCTCCTAATGCTCAGAACACTAAACGTTCAGGACAAAGGGGTATTAAAAGCCACAAGGGAACAAAAAACCCAAGTAAGATATGAAGGCAGGCCACTCAGAATAACATCTTGGCTGAAATAGGATTAAAGGGGGTGAGGGAGAAGGAAATGGAAGAAGACCTCAAAAAATGGGAAAACCTCCCATGCTCATGGATCGGTAGAATCAATATAGTTAAAATGGCCATTTTGCCAAAAGCAATATACAGATTCAATGCAATACCCATCAAAATCCCAACTCAATTCTTCACAGAGTTAGAAAGAGCAATTATCAAATTCATCTGGAACAACAAAAAACCCAGGATAGCTAAAACTATTCTCAGCAACAAAAGAAAATCTGGGGGAATCAGTATCCCTGACCTCAAGCAATACTACAGAGAAATAGTGTTAAAAACTGCATGGTATTGGTACAGTGACAGGCAGGAGGATCAATGGAACAGGAAATGAACCCATACACTTATGGCCACTTGATCCTCGACAAAGAGGCTGAAAACATCCATTGGAAAAAAGATAGCCTTTTCAACAAATGGTGCTGGTTCAACTGGAAGTCAGCATGCAGAAGAATGCGAATTGATCCATCCTTGTCTCCTTGTACTAAGCTCAAATCCAAATGGATCAAGGACCTCCACATAAAGCCAGACACTCTGAAGCTAATAGAAAAGAAACTGGGGAAGACCCTTGAGGACATCGGTACAGGGAGAAAGTTTCTGAAGAGAACACCAATAGCGTATGCTCTAAGAGCAAGAATTGACAAATGGGACCTCATAAAATTACAAAGTTTTGTAAGGCAAAGGACACCATCAAGAGGACAAACCGGCAACCAACAAATTGGGAAAAGATCTTCACCAATCCTACATCAGATAGAGGGCTAATATCCAACATATATAAAGAACTCAAGAAGTTAGTCTCCAGAAAACCGAACAACCCTATTAAAAAATGGGGTACAGAGTTAAACAAAGAATTCTCACCTGAAGAACTTCGGATGGTGGAGAAGCATCTTAAAAAATGCTCAACTTCATTAGTCATTAGGGAAATGCAAATCAAAACAACCCTGAGATTTCATCTTACATCAGTCAGAATGGCTAAGATTAAAAATTCAGGAGACAGCAGGTGTTGGAGAGGGTGTGGAAAAAGAGGAACACTCCTCCACTGCTGGTGGGGTTGCGAATTGGTACAACCACTCTGGAAATCAGTCTGGCGGTTCCTCCGAAAACTGGGCACCTCACTTCCAGAAGATCCTGCTATACCACTCCTGGGCATATACCCAGAGGATTCCCCACCATGTAATAAGGATACATGCTCTACTATGTTCATAGCAGCCCTATTTATAATTGCCAGAAGTTGGAAAGAACCCAGGTATCCCTCAACAGAAAAGTGGATGCTAAAACTGTGGTATATCTACACAATGGAGTACTATTCAGCCATTAGAAACAATGAATTCATGAAATTCTTAGGCAAATGGATGGAGCTGGAGAACATCATACTAAGTGAGGTAACCCAGACTCAAAAGGTGAATCATGGTATGCACTCACTAATAAGTGGATATTAACCTAGAAAACTGGAATACCCAAAACATAATCCACACATCAAATGAGGTACAAGAAGAAAGGAGGAATGGCCCCTGGTTCTGGAAAGACTCAGTGAAGCAGTATTCGGCAAAACTAGAACGGGGAAGTGGGAAGGGGTGGGTGGGAGGACAGGGGGAGAGAAGGGGGCTTGAGGGACTTTCGGGGAGTGGGGGGGGGTAGAAAAGGGGAAATCATTTGAAATGTAAGTAAATTATATCGAATAAAAAAAATTAAAAAAAATGAACTGGGAAGATGTCAATCAGAAAAAAAAAAAAGAAGTGAATATTGGGAGCACAGATAAAATTAAGGACCATTTGAGATGTCATATAGAACCCTAATATAGGAGAATCGTCTTAAATCACAAACGTTTATGAAGCAGTTTAAATAACAGCAAAGAAAAACCCCAAGTGAACATTTCTCATCATTGAAATGAAGTTTAAATACTGGGTGTCCTTTAGAGTACAATTTAGCATGTAGGGTGTGTGTGTGTGAGGCCTTTATAAAGTCTTCTTAGAGAATAGAGGAGAAAATTTAACCTCTATCCAGAGTATGGGGAAATGGAGCAATAAAACAAAAGCAACAGTAGATTCGGAATTTTTTTTCTCTTTAATATGACAGGCTTTATTCTTTAAAGTTAAGAGCAAAAAGTTGGAAACTACCTTGCTGGTGTTGGGTACAAACATAATCTGGATTTTTCTCGACATTTCAAACACTGTCTGAGAAAACCACAGTTTTTTATTTTGTCATTCTCCAGTCCCTAGAATATAAAGAAAAGAGTGGTTAATATATACTTTTCCAGAGAAAAGGAAGTATCTACTAGCCAGCTAAGCACAATGGGTATAATAAAATCAGGAATTAGTCTGGTTTTCATCTGATACTGTACTGAAGAAAGGCTAGTGAGGCATTTAATGAGTGGCCTCCAGCAATTCATTAAGCAGGCTTCAACCTCCATTTTACTCTTTTCTAATCTAAAAGATTAAGAGGCATCTACTTCCCAGCAGTGTTGATGCTTAATTTCATTTGATTCAGAAGCCTTTGGGCTTTTTCCACGATCAGCTGTGTTTGGCTTCAGAAAGTTTTGAACTGTCATCATTAGTGATGCAGAAGTGATGTCACAGAGTATCTTCTTTGTTAAAAATGCTGATTCCTATAACTTTAATTTTTATGCTGTAATAGGCACTCTGAATCTCTCTGGCATTGGAGATATGTATCATATGTATTGTGACATAGAGAAACTTGTATAAGTCTTATGACTAATGTTGTTTTCTTCATTTGATTGAATTGCTATTCAGGGACAATGAATGGGACATCAGCTCTTCAATTTCCCTTTGTCAAAGTCCTTGGACATTACATGTGAAGAATAATTTCTCAAACACACTTGACCAGATATAGAGAATATAAGACATGTTTGCTATTTTTGAACATAACTTTCTTTTAACTTCAAAATAATGGCTGAAGATGAGCTGCTGTATGTAATCAATATCTTCAAACAATGGAGTATAAACACAGTGTGGTTTAGACATGATTAGAGAAAATGAGAAGAGAAAGAGATAGGCACACTGATTTTAATTAGCGGCAATCTTCAAAAAGAAAAAACCCCACAATAGTTTATATATTCATCTATTTCACAAACTGGAAATGTACTTTAAAGTGTATTATGTATAGAATATAATATTTTCCCAGAATTGTTTCATATTGTGAACTAATCCCTCCCTTAATCATGTGTGGAGTCTACAACCCAATATGATGATGGGACCAGGAGCTGGGATTATTGACAGGTAATGAGAAGAGACTATCAGTCTGCTCCTCCTAAATAGGAATAATGGCCTTGTAAGAATAAACACCAAAGAACTAGTCCTGACCCTTTCCCAGTTCCTACATGGCACAAGACACATAGACCCAATGAGATGGTAGGAAAGCAAGAAGTAAAAAATCAAAGCTAACTTGACAATATAAAACTCCAAGTCTATAGCAAATAACTTTCTTCTGGAAACTTAAGTTGACTAAGGTAGTTTCTGTCTTAAATTCTTTGAAATCCCCTAGTGAGAACACTGGAATAATGTTCTACTTCACAGTTAATGAGAAAAATTGACATAACTTGTTGAATAAAGACATAGGCAACTTCGCATTTGCTGATCTGAATTTTGGTCTACTAGAGTGACATGTTGATTAAAATGTATCATTTTATTACATTATGTATTAATAATATTACTTTAATCAATAAGTGCATAAGATAATTATTTTCAGAGAGTACTCCAAATGTTGAAATTTTCACCAATTCTATTTCATAGACCATACATACTTATTTTATTAAAATTGGTCTCCTCAAAACTAGCTTGTAAAGATAATGATAGTTTCAAAATTGAAACTAAAATTCAAAATTCAAAACAAGTCTGTATGTAAATAGAACCCAATGGCTTGAAATCCTTAGGTAGCTATTTTCTCAATAAATCATCAACTCTAAGCCCTCCCATGGTTATGGCTGGTCACATGACTGATATCTTATAAATTATCTCAGTATGGAATAAATGTTTACTGGAAGGCAAATGATGTTACAATTTTAATTAAAGGTCACATCTATATTGCTCGATTTCTATTGTAAGCATATTAGTTGCTTCTGGCCTACACTCAGAAAATAATTTTGTGAAATACCTTTGTTACTGGTTCTATAGTGAGGGATAAAACATGTTTTGATAGACATTATTAAGGTTTGAATTTTCCTATATTTATAACATTCCTTTATTGCTCACATTTGGTTGCCTATACTTAGTTCTTTTCTACTGCATTTAGATTTTACGACTGCACTACATCATCTGGTATTCTGTTTATGCAATAAATTTCATTCATCTCTACTATAGTACTCTCATTTGGATATATTATTTGAAAAGACCATTATTATATATTAACAGTTTCTTTTTGGTAAGTTCTAAAATTATCTTAAAGGTAAGAACAATGCAGGGAAGAATTCTGCTATGTAGAAACTGCTAAAGGAAGATCCCCAGAGAGTGTGATGCTCCTTGAAGCATACATGCTTACACACACATGGACATTATTGTTGATGGATGACTTTGAACATTTTCAAAACTACCTGAAATTCATTTGATTTGCTTCTTGGACTTTTAAAGTCACTGATAATTTTGTTTGTGTGTTTTAGATATTTCTTTGTAACATTATTCTTAGACTATCTTTATTTGTTTATTTTATGGTAATATTTCTATACTATTTATTAAGAATAGTAAAAATATTTGTCTTTTGTCTGATTTATAACTACTTTTCATTTTCTATATTCTTTGTTTACATTCCAAATGATTTCCCCTTTCATGGTTCCCCCCTCCCCATAGGTCCCATAAGCCCTCTTCCCTCAGCCAGTTCCCAAATCAACCCCATCCCACTTCTCTGTCCTGGTAACACCCTACATTGCTGCATCAAGCCTTTCCAGGACCAGGGCCCTCTCCTTCCTTCTTCCTGGGAATCATTTGATATGTGAAATGTGTCTTGGGTATTCAGAGCTTCTGGACTAATATCCACTTATCAGTGACTGCATTCCATGTGTGTTCTTTTTATAAAGGATCTTTTTTTTTCATGGAATTTATATCAAAGCAGATACAAAATTGTAAATGATCATTAACGTTATATTTCTCTTGAACGAAAACATGCTAGTAATCATGAGATTTCCTCAGCAGTTATCTCCAGATAACAATTCTGTTATCTAAAATTTGTAAATACAGAGAGCTAGTGCATTTATATAATGATATTCTAACGAAATGAAATTATTGTGCTGTAAGGGATAGAGAGACTTTATTTTCTGTATAGGATGAGACAAGTGTGCCAAGGACGGATTTTGACCTAGTTGACACCCAGTAGATGAGCACTCACATAAACAATGAAAGAGTGAAAAATATTCAATGAGTCACATACAGAACAGGCATCAATAGTATGGGCATCTGGTATGTAGCATTCTGCCATCTTTCTCTCTCTGCGTTGATCTAGTAATGCGTTCTCATATCTGTCTCTTCTTTGCGTGTTTTTTTCATGCTTTGTATTAGGATTCCCCTAAAAATATGTCACATTCTAATTGTTCAACAATATTGAACATTCAAATGAATGAACTACATAATGCCAGTCAGCACTTTTTAAAACATTCCGCATTGCTTTGTATGATCACCAGGAAATGGATGTTCTTTTGCTGATGTGGAGTTTACAGGTGCTCACAGTAGCACCTAGAGCCACAGAAACATAAGTTTGGCCACAGATGCTGACTAATGGTTTGTTAAAACTTAGCAGTGAAGAAAAACTTTGCTGATATGATGGCTCCAAAAGGGACATACAGATGCTGACTCCCCTTATTTTGATTTTAATTGGTCAGTTGTGTCCTATAAAATTTGGCATGAGAAATAATTTGCTTTTCCACAGTGCTCTGGATATAAAATTCTTAACCAAGCAAAATCTAAAGTGCTCATGTATGGCCAAGTGTATGTTTCCTGTTTAAGACAACGATGTTCTCTTCTTTGAAAAGTTCGTTTGCTATTCGCTTTTGTAAACATGAACCAAGATGACCCTCTTGTCAATCAGGCTGAGAAATTTACTGCTTTTCATACAGTAAAGGGAGCAACAGGATTATCTGGGTCATAGGGAGCTTGCGTAGAGAAGAAAGGAGCCATCTGCTGTCTCTTGATAGCTGATAAAAAAGATTTCTACTAGAAAAAGTAGAAATAACTAGGATCCAGTATTTAAAAATAGTAGTCATCCTGTGATAAGATCTGAGAGATGCTAGAGGCAAAGTTAGTAAGTAGACATTCTTATACAGGGATATCAACTGGAAATAGTTGCAATAATATTAAAAGTCTTATGGGAAGAAAAAAGAGTGATTAGTATTGAATGCCTACTATATAGCACTCAGTACTCTTTAGGATACACCAAATGACTAAGTATATTTTAATATTTTCCTTTCAATACCCAGAAGTGTGGTCTGTAGAATTGTAGACAAATGTATGTGAACAATGTAAGAGTAAGGATTGCAAGCTGGTACAACCTCTCAGGAAATCAGTCTGGCGGTTCCTCAGAAAACTGGACATGACACTTCCGAGGATCCTGCTATACCACTCCTGGGCATATACCCAGAGGATTTCCCAGCATGCAATAAAGACACATGCTCCACTATGTTCATAGAAACCTAATTTATAATAGCCAGAAGCTAGAAAGAATCCAGATGTCCCTCAATGGAGGAATGGATACAGAAAATATGGTATATTTACACAATGGAATACTACTCAGCAATTAAAAACAATGAATTCATGAAATTCTTAGGCAAATGGTTGGAACTGGAAAATATCATCCTAAGTAAGGTAACCCAATCACAAAAGAAAACACATGGAATGCAGTCACTGATAAGTGGATATTAGCCCAGAACCTCTGAATACCCAAGACACAACTCACATATCAAATCATTCCCAAGAAGAAGGAAGGAGAAAGCCCTGGTCCTGGAAAGGCTTGATGCAGCAATGTAGGTGATTATCCGAACAGAGAAGTGGGAGGAGGTGTTTGAGGAGTGGGTGGAGGGCAAAGGGCTTAAGGGACTTATGGGGGGGTCGCACCGGGAAAGGGGAAATCGTATGGAATGTAAACAAAGAATATAGAAAAAAAGAATGTGAAGTTATTGAATATTTTTGAAAGAGTTAGTCAAAGTTAATTCTTAAGTCATGACCCACATTTGAATTGGGGCTGTGTCAAGATGCGTTTCACTAGTAGATGAGTACTGCTGGAGATCTTGAGATCAAGACAATAGCATAATTTCCTTAGGATTATCTAGTTCTGAGATGTATAGTACTTAGACTTCACCTCTACTTAAGGGTTTGGAGTCCAGAAAGGCATTTGGATTTCACTGGGATAGACTAGAGTAAAGCAGTTTCTTTGGTCTTTTGCTGGTGTCATATCTGGGGTAAATCAACATTTTATTTTTTCACATCTCCTCAGGGAAAGTCACACAGCATATAAACATGTAGAATAGAGTTTCAGAACACACACAGAAACAGTGTGTGTGACAGCAGAACCAACATTTTGGACTACAATGACAGAATTCAGTATGTTTTAAACTTATAAATGTGTTGATCGAATTTTTTATTCTGTGTTAATGGAAGATTATCTGTACTAAGTAAAGTGCAAAGCCAGAAAGAGAAGTAAAAAGGCTGTAGCATTTGCTCACATTGTGCACAATGCAGTCAACGCAGTGACTAGACCAATAAATAGGAAATTTAGAACAGTACAGAACATAAGTGCCAAAAGTGAATTAAAATAAATCCTGTAAGTGTTAGTGGTGAGCGTATGAACTGTATTCTACACATTTATAGACTGTATGGCTTTTCCTGAGGAGATGTGAAAAAAATGTCTATTTACCCCAGATAACAGACCAAGGAAAGACCCAAGAAACTGCTTCATTCCAGTCTAGCCCAATGAACCAGTGATTTTTTTCTGGGTTATGTGCAGAGGCAAAAGAGGCTCAAATGCAGCTGCATCCCTACAAAAATCTCCCTAATATGGGCAGCATCACAGGGAACTGTCTCCTTAAGGACCCTATAGGACTTGCAGGCAGCATGCCAAGCAGAGTGTTCTCTCCTTAGTAATTGCATGTTGCTTTTAGAATACTTGGCAAGGATCTTGTAATTTTGCAGCTTACTAAGCCTTCTAAGTTGTTATTATTTTAAAGTTCCTGAACCCTATGGGCCTTTCCACCTTCTTCTTGGAAGGAACATTGCAATTTAGAGGGAATGGCTACACAAAACCATCTGTACTAAGAGTCTTCTGTTTACTTTGGTGGAACTGACATAGATATCTGGGGCTCTGAGAAACAGGCACTCTCTCTCTCTCATATATATATATATATATATATATATATATATATATATATATATATATATATATACACATGTATACACACACACACACACACACACACACACACACACACACACACACACACATATATATATATATGTGTGTGTGTATGTATATTGATCCAAGGCCTGTGTTACTCCTGTATATTTCAACAGGATTTTTTTTCAATTTACTTGCAATTCTTTAGAAGCATTCTGCATTTCAGATTATGAAATGTAAATCTCTCGCAAAAACAAACTGTATATCCTTATACCCTTTTTACTTGTTTGGGTGCCCCAATTGCTAGAACCACTGCTGATCAAATATGATTTCTGTTATAATTTGCTTTTCTTTTTTGCTGAGACGAAAATCTGTGCTATTTAGTCATGTCTCCTTGGTCCTATACTATCTGTGAAGAAATTTCATTGACCTGTTTTACATGCTTACAACACATCTTTACAATAGTGTCTCCCACACATCTCTGATATAAAACATGCTAACAAATATGTTTTGCTTTACTCACTTTTCTCTCTACACGTTCTGACTAGCTTTAAATAAGAAGTTACTGAAAATGAAAATAGAAAATGAGAAGTGACAAAATCAAGTATTTTCTTCCTGAAAGTGACATATAGGCAGGAATGAATGAATGTAAGAGACAAAAATTTTTATTTAAAGCAGACACATATATATTCATATATATATGTATATATGCATATGCATAAAATTACTCTCTGTGTTTGTATTAAATGAAGACATGTAACTTATCCCTGATTTAAAAAATAACCTGTTTAGAAGTATAATTATTTAGATGGAATTAATTCTAGTCTTCCTTTGTTCAGTTATACAGTGCTAAAATACATTTCAGTCATTAAGTGTTAAAATACATGTATTTTTATTGTATTGGAAGAAAGAATTCAAATTCCCAGTAGCCTTCATGTTACTAAGTTATTTATGTTACCTGAGCTATTTAGGGGCCAGTGCTGGCTGCATTTAAATAAATCTACAACACTGAATGCCTTTCTGAGACTGAACCACTCAACTATTTCTGTTTTCTCATTCTCAACTACCCTGTGGACCTCAGTAGGACTCCAGAACCAAGGGCCACACTGGTACTACTTTTCATGTAGAACTTTTTTTCCAATGATATTTAATTAGCTGATACTTAGATCATGTACTGGGTGGTTTTGTGTGTCAACTTGATACAGGTTGGAGTTATCACAAAGAAAGAAGCTTCTTGTGAGGAAGTGCCTCCATGAGATCCAGCTGTAAGCCATTTTCTCAACTAGTGATCAAGGAGGGAGAGCCCATTGTTGGTGGTGCCATCCCTGGGCTTGAAGTATTGGATTCTATAAGAAAGCAGGCTGAGCAAGCCAGGGGAAGCAAGCCAGTAAGGAACATCCCTCCATGGCCTCCGCATCGGCTCCTGATTCCTGACCTGCCTGAGTTCCAGTCCTGACTTCCTTTGGTGATCAACAGCAATGTGGAAAGTGTAAGCTGAATAAACTTTCTTCCACCAACTTTCTTCTTGGCCATGATGTTTGTTCAGGATTAGAGACCCTAACTAAGATAGACCATGTAAGTAAATGTTTTAAATATAACCTACCATTACTATGATTACAGAAAAATGAGGGTATTGAGGACAGAGCTGTATGTTGGACATCAAAGAGAACATTTGATGATATTCTTTACAGTCAGATACATTCATTTAGCTCCTTTATGACATGTTCCTTTTTATTTTTTTATTTTTTTAATATTTTTATTTTCTATATTCTTTGTTTACATTCCAAATGATTTCCCCTTTCCAGGATCTCCCCCTCCCCATATGTCCCATAAACCTTCTTCTCTCCATCCATTCTCCAATCACCTCCCTCCTTTTTTTCTCTGTCTTTATATTCCCCTCCAATGCTAGATCAATCCTTTCCAGGATCAGGACCTCCTCCATACTTCTTCATGGGAGTCATTTGTTATGTGATTTGTGCCTTTGGTATTCAGGGCTTCTGGGCTAATTAATATCCACTTATCAGAGATTGTATTCCATGTGTATTCTTTTGTGACTGGGTTACCTCACTTAGGATGATATTTTCCAGCTCAAACCATTTGCCTAAAAATTTTGTGAATTCATTGTTTCTAATTTCTGAGTAGTATTCCATTGTGTAAATATACCACATTTTCTGTATCCATTCCTCCTTTGAGGGGCATCTGGGTTCTTTCCAGATTCTGGCTATTATAAATAAGGCTGCTATGAACATAATGGAGCATGTGTCTTTATTGCATGCCGGGGAATCCTTTGGGTATATGCCCAGGAGAGGTATAGCAGGGTCCTCCAGAAGTGTCATGTCCAGTTTTCTTAGGACTGATATCCAAAGTGGTTGTATCATCTTACAGCCCCACCAGCAGTGGAGGAGTGTTCCTCTTTCTCCACATCCTTGCCAACACCTGCTGTCTCCTGAGTTTTTGACCTTAGCTATTCTGACTGGTGTAAGGTGAAATCTCAGGGTTGTTTTGATTTGCATTTCCCTAATGACTAATGGTGTTGAGCACTTCTTAAGGTGCCTCTCGGCCACCTGAATTTCTTCAGGTGAAAATTCTTTGTTTACATCTGTACCCCATTTTTTAATAGGGTTATATGGTTTTCTGGGGCCTAACTTCTTTTTTTATTGATATATTTTTTTATTTACATTTCAAATGATTTCCCCTTTTCTGGGTCCCCACTCCCCGCAAGTTCCATAAGCCCTCTTCCGTCCCCCTGTTCTTCCATCCACCCCTTCCCACTTCCCTGTTCTGGAATTCCCCTATACTCTTGCACTGAGTCTTTCCAGAATCAGGGGCCACTCCTCCATTCTTTTTGGACATCATTTAATTTGTCGATTATGTCCTGGGTATTCAAAGTTTCTAGTTCTTTGTATATATTGGATATTAGCCCTCTATCAGATGTAGGGTTGGTAAATATCCTTTCCCAATTTGATGGTTGCCGTTTTGTCCTTTTAACAGTGTCCTTTGCCTTACAGAAACTTTGTAATTTTATGAGGTCCCATTTGTTAATTCTTTATCTTAGAGCATAAGCTATTGGTGATCTGTTCAGGAACTTTTCCCCCGTGCCCATGTCCTCTAGGGTCTTCCGCAGTTTCTTTTCTATTAGTTTCAGTGTGTCTGGTTTTACATGGAGGTCCTTGATCCACTTGGAGTGAAGTTTAGTACATGGAGATAAGAATGGATCAATTTGCATTCTTCTGCATGCTGGCCTCCAATTGAACCAGCACTATTTGTTGAAAAGGCTCTTTTTTCCACTGGATGTTTTTGGCTCGTTTGTTGAAGATCAAGTGACCATAGGTGTGTGGGTTCATTTCTGGATCTTTAATTCTATTCCATTGGTCCACTTGTCTGTCACTGTGCCAATGCCATGCAGTTTTTAACACTATTGCTCTGTAGTATTGCTTGAAGTCAGATACATTCATTTAGCTTTTTTATGACATGTTCCTTTTGTTAAATAAAAACGTTGGTATCTTTTACATTCATGACTTTTTTCCATTAATTATTTTTACAGGAATATATTATATGTTTATGCATATATAATCCTATGTGTACTTTGCTCAGTCTGGTACTCATATGTGTTTTAAAGGGCTTAATATTTGTTGCTGGATAAATCCTTGGTGTGCCCTTCCCTGGGGAAGACTATTTCTCTAATTCTCAGTATTCTTTGTCTATATTTCTTTATATAGGCTTAGGCCTCACAGTCTTTTCCCTATTCATGTTAGTATAGCTCTTGTTGTTCTTATACAGTTCCTGTTTAGACAGTGATGTTGCTGAGACTTTATATCATCTTACAACACTAATAGATGGTTTTAGAGCCAAATCTCTGATTCAATGTTTCATACAAACTTTGTGTACCCTTGCCCCCACCCAATGTTTCCTGATTCTTATGTGCAGGAGTTGTTTTATAGAGGTATTCGCTCTATAAGTCTGCATTTTGATTGGTTATGGTCTTCTGTAAAGGTCTCCATCTGTTGCAAAGATAAGTATTTTGATGAAGGGTGAGAGCTACACTTACCTCTGGGTATAAGCATAAGTATTTAGAATGTAGTTAGAGATTCCTCTTGTTTAGTAAAGTCATGCTTGTGAGCTCTTTGTCAAGACCCATGGCTTCATTATCTTGGATAAATATCTTGGTTTCTAGTCCCAAGCATATTTTCCTTTACTTTGAGGGTTTATTTAGTCTGATTAGAAATCCATTGGTTGCAAAGTAGGTATCCATACTATCACTACATGTGTTCATCATTGTTCTGGTTCATAGGAACCATTGCTGTGTAGAAGTATTAGTAGCTTCACGCCTTTGGAAGTTTACATGGCATGTTCTGGCATCATGAAATCTAGTCTTCAGCTGAGAGGCATTAATTGCTATCTTAGGGTCATCTGGCCCCTATATTTGAAGGGCATGGTGTCTTATAAAACACCAGTTTATCATCCAGTTTATCTATAGGGGATAACGAAGGACAATAACATTATTTTAAGATACTTTAGGAGTCTATTGGACAAATTCAAAAGTAGATCTTACAGCATTCTCTTGGCCAGATAGAGATCGTCCAGCACCCTGTTACACACACTTCCTGTTCAGCATTATCCTTTTGAGCCTGGCTTGCAACAGTGTCTGAGCACCCCAAGAGAAGGAGTAAGATGCACAGAACAAGAGAAAAGTGTTACAGGTGGGTTTGGAAGAAGTTGGGTGGAGAGAAAAAGAGAGAATATGGTGAAAATATAATGTGGCATACATGTATAAAACGCTCAAAGAATAAAAAATATTATCAAATAATACTCTAGAAATTGTATTAGAGATAGAGATAGAGATGATATAGATATGGCTTAGAGATAGAGATGATATAGATATAGATAGAGATAGATAGATAGATAGATAGATAGATAGATAGATAGATAGATAGAAAAAGATACAAGATAAATGCGGGCATGGTGTTGTAAACCTGTAATTTCTGCAACGTTGATCAGGAATATCAGAATTTTCTGTTATGTAGTTCAACACTATCATATCCTGAAAGAGTTAAACAAGTTTAAATTAATGTACCATGAAGTCTTACAGAAAATTTAAATCCTGGAGTATCATCAGTTTCAGAATGTGGAAAACAAGTTCATGTAGAAATATAACATTTTATTTCATAAATTAATAGCCTTGTCTTGTTTTAAGTACTTTATGAAACGAGCTATTATGTCTATTAAAGAATTAGATTTTCAAAGAAATTTGAAATAGGAAAAAGATTAATTCATGACAGCCTGACAACATGAATTTATTTAAAAGTAAAAACCCAGAATATATTTCAAGACTCCAAATTAAAAAAAGTCAAATATATGTGTATCTGAAGAATATAAAATCAAATCTGAAACAATTGGAGATGGAAGGACATATCAGAATATCCCTGCAAGTAATCAATCCACCCAAAACTTGGATATAAAACTACTTAGAGTACAAGCCAATGTTTTAACGCTAAGCTTTTCACCAGAGATAAGCTGTTAGTTGCACTAAGTTGATTTAGTAGAAGTGAAGGGAACATCTGGTTACATTGTTTCTTGCTTTCCCAGTGAATGTACTAGTCACTAATTATCAAGTGCACCATCTATTGTCTAATTTCCATAGTAAAGCTAAAATTTTCTACAATATAATTTTCTCTTTTGTCTTCTATTTTGGGCAGAGAAATATGAAATGTTTTATGATAATAGAGTCCACTCCTTTACTACTAAAATGACTATACCTACAGTCTTTAGAACAAAGATAAACAATAATATAGAACTGATACAGTCAGATATTAGATATGGTACTTATATTCTGGCTATTGTACATTGTGCATGCATAAACTGACGTATTCTTCACAACAAATCTGAGTTGGGTGGTAAAACTAGCATCTCCATTTTACCTATGAGAAAAGTGAAGCAAAAAGCACTGCTTTGTCTGCTCACATAGTTAAGAAGCCACAGGATCCTGTTTGTCTTGTTTTCTACTAGATTATACAATGACTTCCAGTGATCCCCACATCCTGCCATATGCATTAATTTTCTACCAGGACAGATTGGCACTAGTTTGCTATTCTAAAACTACATATCACATAATCATAAATTCTTTGGTATGAAAGTCTGACACAACTGGTACCTGCTTATGGTATCAAATGGCCAAAACTGAGGTGCCTGAAGGCTATATTCTTTTATCAATTAGGATATATTATACATTCTATACCATTTTCACACATGTGTATTATCCAGTTCGATTATATTCATCTGTTAGAGCCTGTTTTCTCTCTTACCACTGGAGAGAAGGTTTTCTGGTCTCTCTGAAGCTGTTAGTTTGAATTGGGCCTTTTCCCCATGGGGCTGAGGTTCAAGATTTGTTGGCTTGATGTCAGATTGATTTTGAGTTTTGAGAGGATGGTTGAAGATTTTAGCCCATGGCTCACGTTATTAGTGTTTGAAACAGTACCTGTAGTTACAATCTTTCTTGCCTCCTATTCTGCCTTACTTCTCTATATTTCTCTTTCATCTTTTATCCTTATAGTAGATGGAGAAAATTTGGTTTTTAAGAGCTTACATGATTAAAATGGGCCTATCTAGAGGATCTAGGTAAGTGATCACCCTGTAACTAATAAGGTCAACCAATCATTAATAATAATTCTATCTTCAGGATCCTCTAAAACAGTGCCTAGATTCATGTGGACTGAATGACAAGGAGGAGGTGGTTAGCCATTTTGTCATTCTGCCCACTGTGCATCTTCTTCTATTAACTTCTACCCTTGAAGACAGTTGGCATAACATGGATTCTGACCACATTAGTAAATATAGTAGAGTGTCACCTCCATGCTTATATTCCATAAAACTGTAAATCCTGTCTTGGTAGTTGACTCTCATTTGTCAAAGTGCAACCAGTGCATTCAGCAATAGTATTGCACACTGTGAAGGAAAATGTTTGCATTTGGATACTAGTAATACAATAAAATGGAGCTTGCAGTGTGATGGTAGAGATAGTCATTAAGAAACATCACTTGCAACAGTAGAGGTTTGTATAAGAGACACAGGAAGAAATAGAAAAATATTCTGTTCTCTTCAAATAGGGCTTTCTGAAAGATTTATTCAGCATTTAATTTGGGTTGTCAAGGGTGCTAAAAGCCAATGAATATATTCGTGTAGGAATGAAGGAGAGCAAAGAGGTTTGCAGAAGGTTAGAGATAGAGATAGTTAGAAAGAAATGCTCTGGGCTCAGACCAACTATGTATTTACCCAGCTTGAGTAAGACTCTCATCTCATCCCTTCATCAGAGGAAATAAAAGAGACATTTACAATTACAGATTTGTTTGCCAGACCACATGTTAAAGGAAGATGGTATTAGGCTGATGCTGAAATAGCAGCTTTGTTGATAGAGAGATCAGCACCATTGTACAGAAACTGCCTGTGTTTCACATGGATAGTAAGACAGGTTTCTCCGGTGATAATAGAGGGCAGGCTACATGTGAAGCTGGCATGGAACCTGGCATTGTTGTAAACACTATTCACACAGCACTGCTTTTGAAATCCTGAATGATACACAATTGAGAGGTTTCTAGAGAGCAGCTGAGGGTGTAAACTGTGGCTGGGTCACAGTTCCTCAAGCTCAAAGGGACCATTGTGTGAAACTGCAAAAGAGAAGCCTCATTTCCAATGGAGAAACCAGTATATAGATTGGAGATGTCAGGTCTGTGGGTGTATGCCAAGAAGAGCCGCAGGTGTGGAGTGGAGCCAGCTGAGCACAAGAGAGAAGCTGTGCACAGAAGGTGGCTCAACAAGAGTGGTCGAGCACCTTAGCATTTGGAGCTTAGCTGATTAAACCACGATCCTGACACTGTAGATGTTTCCATGCTCACATCTGGTAAAATTGGTGGGATTACCTTTTCCCTTTTGCAATAGTAATGCTTACTCTGTGCTATTATATATTGGATGCATGTTATTTGCTTTTTTAGTTTATAGTCACAGTTTTAAAAGACTTGGAATACTTAAAACATTAGAATTTTTAATGACTATGGGCACTTTTAGATAAAGGATGTATTTTACATTAGTTGATAAACACAAGGCTTATGGAGCAAGGGTAGAAAAGCTACTGCTCAGTCATGAATCTGTGTCAGGTTGATAAAAAGATTTGAGTTTCAATGGTTACTTTTGCCAAATTGAAACAATCTAGAATCACCATGAAGGGAGTTCCAATGTAGGACTGGATAAATTAGACTGGGCTGTGAAGGCTTCTCTTAATTGGGTTAATTGAGAAGGAAAGATACATTCTGAATGGGGGCCATCTTTTCATAGTCTGGGACTTGGATTGAATAAATAGAATACAGGGCAGAGGAAAAGCAAGCGTGGATGGGTTAAAATGCATCTCTCTCTACTCTTTGCTTTAAATGACATGACTAGTTTTAAATTCTTGCTGCCTTGCTTTCCTGTGGTGGATGGACTATAACCTGGAATTGTGAGCTAAGATGAACCATTTCTACAAAGTTTTGGAGAGGCTAGAAATATTGGGATAAGACTTTATCATTGTAAATTGGCATTATGAAATTGGGAGTTTCTTATACATATATGTATTTGGTTAACTATTCAAGTTTAAGAGTCATGCTTTACCAGATACTTGGAAGGAGTGGTGCAGAGGCTTGGCGGGGCGGTACTCTTATTAGTTATTACCCACTACAAATGGCCACTGATCTGTTGGTCAAGATTCTCCCATTTCTTCAATAATATTATCTTTCTTCACCTTCAAACTCTCCTGCTTCTTTCATTACAAATGACTACTAAACATTCTTCCTCTTTTGTGCTATAGTTGATTTTTTTCTTTTATGATCTCCCAATTCTTCACTTGGATTATCCTTGCCTTTTACCTAGATTTTCTTGTCCTCCAACTTGAATAAAAATCTCTGCTTCAGTAATTCCTAAGAATCTTTAGTGACATTTTTTTTGTAGCTAACTTTGTTTACTCTTATAGAATTCTGCTTTAGAGTGGAGTCTTAGGTTAAGGTTCTAAAATCATGTTCAGTTCCAGTATTTTGGGGTAGGGTGGAACACTGGTTATTTTATTCTTTGAGATCATCTATGGTCTTTGAGACTTCTAAGAAGTAAGTGTTCATAATGGTTTGTGATTATATAGCGTTTTAGCCCGATGTTGTGAGAGGTGTGTGGTGGACCAAAGAAGCTTAAATCTTGGCAGTCAGGAAATAGAGCTGGAATACAGGAAGTATTCCTATCAAGGGAGTCAGAGAAAAATATAGTGTTTGAGGACACGTCCTCAGTGACTTATGTCCTTCACCTTATCTCTACCTCCTGCCTCTCACTATTTCTCAGCAATGCTAGCCTATTAATACCTGAAAATACTAATCCTTTCAAGATGTCAGAGCCTCTAGAAATGCCACAATTCTACAGATGTGCAGTAATTTCCTCTACTTTTCTTTGCATATATGTGTACATACTCAATGTGTATGCAGGTGTGTGTGTGTGTGTGTGTGTGTGTGTGTGCTCGCACAGACACGCGCGCGTGCACACACAAGCAGTCATATATGTATGTCTATATGTTAAAGGCAGGAGACCACTTAAGATGGTCCCCAGGTCTTATCCATCTTTTAGCCATGTTATATCTTTTTTATTTGTTGGTTTGTTTGTTTGCTCGCTTGCTTTCCTTTAGTGCCTGGTCCTTCATTGGCACAGTGAGAACCAGGGATCTACCTGTCCCTGTTGACCTGGCACTGGAATTCCCAGCACATGGCACAATATCCAGCTTATTTTACTTTAGTTAAACAATTAAATTAATTAATTTGTGGGGATCAATTCACTTCAGACATTCAGAAATACAAGGCAAGGACTTTATATATAGACTGAGACATTGCTCTGCCTCCTACTGTACATTTCTTAATCAAAGTGAATTGACAATATTATCAAATCTTATGTATAGTATACTTCCTCATCTAAATTCGATGCTTTTTGACCTTTTAAAAACATTCTTTTTTCCTTTAAGCAAAAACATGTCATTGTACCCATTTCCTCCTTCATGAGTTAGTAAATTTCTTTTTCTCTTTTGATGTGATTTCATCATTCTTTCATTTACTAATACCACTTCATTTCTTCTGTATGAGAATGGCTTCTAATTTGTGGATCTAGCATTAACCTAACCCCCTATTGACTTGGCAAGTTGCATTAAGTATATAAAAGATAATAATAACTATTTCTTAGAGACAATCTAAACAATTGAATTCATGCTCACCAGTATTTGTATCTCACTAGTCCATTTTAAGGTCATGGCACTATCTTTAGATATCATTGTTTATCTCCTATTATGGAGATAAACATATTGAGCTGACTCGTCAATATTACTGCTAAAATTTCTCTGTGTCTACCACATAAGAGATTGCCAGGGGTTGGTGTGATGATGCTTTGTACTCAAATGATAAATATTGGCCTCCAAGATCTGATGGAAGTAGATGAGCATAGTCTCACATAGACCAAGTGATGTTATATAAACTGCTCTTCAATCTTCTCCAACTGGTTAAATGAAAGTGACTACCACCAATTACTTGGGAGAGAGGTAGGTAGGCAGGGCTACAGTTACTAGCTGGGGGTCAGAGGTAGTGAGCTTGAGGCAGAGGAGAAAGAAGATGGAGAGAGAAGGAGGCCACCCACCATAATAAGAGATAAACAATGATCAGGAGAACTGTGTCCAGAGGACAGGCTGATGAAGCAAAAAGGTAGCCCAGGTGAGAATCAAACAGCAAGTAACTGTGGAGGGCAGCTGGAAATTACTCTAGTTCATAGAAAAAATAGATTACGGATGAATTGCCCAGTAATTGTGCTAAGCTCATTAAAATACATCACTAGAACTTGCTCTCCATTATTGAGGGTTAGCCTGAGTTATATTAAGAAGTAATAGAGTTAAATCAATACATAATACAACAACAAGAGATAACAAAGAATGTGACCCTTTTGTTTGTTCTCTTTAAAAAAAATTATGGAGCAGCAGGCTTATGAATATTTACACAAACATATTGCTCGTGTCTTCCTATTTTCTACTCAGATTGTTTTTGACAAGGACCATGATATCCCAAATAATCCCACTCTCATATATATGTTTACTAGTATACTTTTAGGACTTATTTCATTATTCTACTGTACCTAAGTATGCAGACATCTCATTTCTTCTTAATGTGCACTTTCCAATATCATTTGTGCATATTTTCCTGTTATTTTCTGTCAAGCTGAACTGTTTTTTAAAATATGAAATCTAATCTCCTATGCCAATCCAAATTGATTTTTTTAGCTTATTTGAATTTCTTTGATATATAGCACTACTGTTAAAGAAGTAACCATTTTTATATAACTGGAAATATTCATTTTACCTTATACAACATTAATCTGAGGTTGACGAGTTTATTTCTCACTGATTTTTCATATTTTCCATATCACCCAAAAGAGCATCTTTCAAATTTGGAATAAATTAACAAGTATTTTCCATTTATACTGACAAGTTTTACATGGGCACACAAATTTCATAAAACAAAAGATCCAGCCAATTTAATTAAAATGGACAGTTTGGTTTAAAAGTTGTACATTAATATTTTGGAATTAAATCAAATAAAAAGCAACTGAGTAATTACTGGACTGATTTCGTTCTCAACATGGGCTTCACATGCCATCAACACAGAATAGGTGA
Source organism: Apodemus sylvaticus (assembly GCF_947179515.1). Classification (NCBI taxonomy): domain Eukaryota; kingdom Metazoa; phylum Chordata; class Mammalia; order Rodentia; family Muridae; genus Apodemus; species Apodemus sylvaticus. The sequence continues at coordinate 24,714,429 of NC_067482.1, forward strand.
GAATAATTAAGGGTATTATCTGTCATAGTAATGGTTTGTGATGCTACAATGTTTATATGTACCATGGTGGCTTCAAGAAAAGAGGCCACTTTTATTGAATCACATCTAATACTGTTTGAAAATACACCAAAGCCCGCATTCTAAAAGCATCTTGGAAGCATGCTTTGAATTTTCCTGCCAACATTCTGCTCTCCCATTTGTTATCAACATCTATTCTTGTCTATCTCGTTAATATATTTGAAAAGGATCAGAATATAGCTCTGATGAAAGCATTGAAATTGACTAATTAGAAATCATTTTTACTAAAATACAAATATTTTTATGTATCTACAGTGACATTTTATATGGTAGATATTTGGGGAGTACATTATTAGTTTTTTCTATTTTTTCAATGAAATAAAATTTAAATTAACGTTTGTTTCCACCAATTATTATTTGTATGACTATGGTCCAGCTCATCACTTTCTTATATTTTTCTCCATGTATAAAATAATTGACATTATTTTAAAATTGGCTTGTTTGGTTTTGTGTATGTAAACCTTATCAAATGGTTCTCAGAATAGCATAACTTTAATAGCTAAATAGAATTTACATTATACTATTATATTGATTATAGTAATTAATTATATTAATAATATCTCTCATTTTTGTTTATACCACACTGATACTTTCAACACTTGCCTGCTATTAAAGTGAATATTTATTTTTTATTTTATTCATGATACTAATGACAATATTTATTTATTTATTTATTTATTTATTTATTTATTTATTCTTTAATCTTTTATAGTCCAGATTTTATCCCCCTCCTGGGTCACCTTCCACCTGTTCTGTGTCCCACACATCCTATCCACCCCTACCCCATATCCATGTGGATGTCCCCACCCCACCCACACCTTGCCAGATCTCCCCACTCCCTGGGGCCCCAAGTCTCTCAAGGGTTAGGTGCATCTTGCCTGACTGAATATCTGCTGTATATGTGTTGGGGGGTGGTTCTCATATTAGCCTGTATATGCTGCCTGGTTGGTGGCTCAGTATGAGAGATCTCAGGGATCCAGGTTAGTTGACACTGCTAGTCTTCCTATGGGGTCACTCTCTTCCTCAGCTTCTTCCAGCTTTTCCCTAATTCAACCACAGGGGTCCTCAAGTTCAATCCAATGGTCAGGTGTAAATATCTACATTTGTCTCATTTAGCTGCTTGTTGGGTCTCTGAGAGGACAGTCATGCTAGGCTCCTATCTGTAAGCACACACACTAGCCTCAGTGATAGTATCAAGCCTTGTAGCCTCCTCTTGAGCTAGATCCCAAATTGGGTTGGTCACTGAAACACCTTTCCCTCGGTCTCTTCTCGATTTTTGTCCTTGCAATTCTTTTAGACAGGAACAATTCTGGGTAAGAATTTTTGACTGTGGGATGGCAACCCTATTTGTCTCCTTAATGCCCTGTCTTTCTACTGGAGATGGACCCTACAAGTTCCCTCTCCCCCACTGTTGGGCATTTTTATTGCTGGTGGGATTGCAAACTGGTACAACCACTCTGGAAATCAATCTGGACATCCCTCAAAAATTTGGAAATAGACCCGCCTAAAGACCCAGCAATATCACTCTTGGGCATATACCCAAAAGATGCCCCACCATAGCTGGAACATGCATTCCACTATGTTCATAATGGCCTTATCTGTGATAACCAGAAGCTGCAAACAACCCAGATGTCCCACAACATAAGAATGGATCCAAAAAATATCATTCATTTACATAATAGAATAGTATTTAACTATCATGAATGAGGACATCATGAGTTTTACAGACAAATAGATGAAACTAGAAAGTGTCATCCTGAGTGAGGTAAGTCATACCCAAAAGCAGATGTCTGGAATGTACTCACTATTAGTGGATATTAGTCAAAAAATATAGAATACCTAGGACACAATACACAAAATTCAAGAAGGTTAACAGGCAGAAAGATACAAGTAGGGGATAATTCAATCCCATTTGGGATGGAGAAGAAACCAATCACAGGAGGCAGAGGGAGGGAGGGATATGGATGGGAGAGGGGCAATGGAAGGGGAAAGGGAAACATGACCAGGCACTGAGGGAAAAGATAGGGAAATGCTCTGAGGGACAGCAGAATGAATGGAAATATGCAAACTTGGCAGATAGGAGATGAGGAGATGCTCTAGAAAGTACCAGAGACCTGGGAGGTGAGAGAATCTCAGGACTCAAAGTGAGAGACCATTAGGGGATCTTTAAAGGCAAAACCCATAATCTGGTTGGCAGTTGCATTTAACAGGGACCTTGGGAGGTAGAAGTTGGAGGATCCTCTAGTAGAGGATCTGGGTCTAACAGAGACCTGGGAGGTGAGAGACTTTCAGGATTGGAAGGGGGCAACCTTACATGAAATGCTCTATAGTGGGGAGAGGGACATATAGAGTCTACATCCAGTAGAAAGACAGGGCATCAAGTGCAGGGATGGGATTGCCATTTCACAGTCAAAAAATCTGACCAGGATTGTTCTGAAACAATCCTGTAGGGTCAAAAATGGAGACAAGCCTGAGGGCTTGTTCAATGACAGTCCCAAATTGGGATCCATCTCAAGGGGAGGCCCCAAGGCCTGACACTATTAGTGATACTATGGGAGTCTCAACTATCTCAGACACCTGAGATCTCTCAGATACTGAACCACCAGCCAGGCAGAATATACAAGCTAGTCTGAGGTCCCGGATACATATATAGCATTGCCTGGTCTCACCTCAGTGGGGGAAGATGTTCCTAACTCACATTCCTAACTTTCACAAGACTCGAGGCCCCAGGGAGTCAGGAGACCCGGCAGTTGTGGGGTGGCTGGGAATATTGTCTTGGACACATGGGGTAGGAGGAATGGGATGAGGAATTGTGGGAAGGTGAATTGAGAGGCAGACAACAAGTGGACTGTACAAAAATAAAAGTAATAAAAAACAAAAACAATAAACCAAAAAACTTCCTGAAGACAGAAGTTAGGGCTTCTCTTTGAGAACTGTTTATCTCTAGGTAATTTCTGGTAATTTAATAAAGACCCTCAAATTTGGACTCTGGTTTTTCTCCAGTGACCCTTGGAATTTTTCTCCTCACAATAGCTCTGAGCAATTCACAAGTGTATAACCCTTAGTTTTTGTAAAATAAACTTAAAATTTAACATAGTATCTTCAGTTTTTAAGATTTTTCCTTAACAAACTATTCACGGTTGTTTCATGGGATCTTCTACCTCAGGATAAACTCATACAAATTAAATTATAATATTCTCATGTTTATATTTCATTATTCCATGCCAATTTTCACTCCTTTCATACCTCTCTTGTCATCTCTTACTCATGATGTCTCTGAGTACCAGTGACAAGCACAGTACCTGAAGGTGTAGATGTGTTGCTCACATACAAGAAAACCCATCTTTTCTCACATAGAAGTGAGGACTATTAAGCTTGCTGGAGGAGTTTGGGTTTGTTAATCCTTTTTTTGTTTTCTTCCCGTTGTCTAGTATGACTGAGAGATGTCATTTCCACTTGCAAAGATAGGTGCATAAATGGATATTTAACTCTTCTGCTTTCCAAACTAGAAGCTTATAGGTTTAAAACAGGTAAAACGGAATTGCTTGTTTTTCTTTCTAGGAAGCAAACAAGGAACTGACATAGTGATTGCCGCATAAGCAAAGACATTTAAGAAAGATGTTCAAATTTCAAGATGAAGGTCTAGTGTATTTGACTAAATAAGGGGATATTTATAAAAGGCAGGAAGTATTTCCACACTTTGAAATTATTATTTAACGGTAAAAATATCATTTTTATAGGTCCCAGTTCTCCTATAGGAATATATTTATAGCAAGACTAGTTCTATCTCAAGACCCAGCTATACCACTCCTGGGCATATACCCAAAAGATATTCTACCAGGCCACAAAGACTCTTGTTCAACTATGTTCATTTCTGCTTTATTCATAATACCCAGAAACTGAAAACAACTTAGATATCCCTCTGATGAATAATGAATAAAGAAAATGTGGTACAACTATACAGTGGAATACTGTTTAGCTATGAAAAACAAGGACATCTATTGAGACTATCATTCAGAGTGAGGCAACCTGCTTCCCAAAGGACATACATGGTATGTATTCACTTATAACTGGATATTAGCCATAAAATACTCCACTGACCCCAAGAGGGTGGTCAGGCAGGAGTTTACAAGCAAGGATGCTTAACTCTTACTTGGAATGGGGAATGAAATGGTAGTGGAAAGCAGATGGAGAGAGGAAACAGAGTATGAGTAGGAGCAGGGTTCAGGAGGGGAGTTGATGTTTTGGGGTTAGGTGTGGAGAGGACCAGAGGGGATGGCCAAGAGAATGAATAAAAATCTGCTACTACCAGGGGTGTGGTGAGCAGGTGAGGGGTATCACCAAGAAGAGACGAAGACCAGAGTTAGGTGTGGAGAGGACCAGAGGGGATGGCCAAGAGAATGAATAAATATCTGCTACTACCAGAGGTGTGGTGAGCAGGTGAGGGGTATCACCAAGAAGAGACGAAGACCAGAGTTAGGGGAGGTGACTCACAGCATTGGGTTGATGGAGCCTGGTTAGGCTACCTCCTGTGACTGGGCAGGAACCTTGATGGTGTTATAGAGATACCAACCCAACTGTAAAATATTTGACCCAAAATTTATCTTGTCTACAAGAAATGCAGGGGTTGGGGATAGAGCAGAGACTTAGGGAATGGCTAATGAATAATTGGCCCAATTTGCAATCCATTCCATTTTCAAGCATCAGTCTCCAACACTGTTAATGATACTCTGTTATGCTTGTAGAAAAGAATCTAGCATAGCTCTGAGATGCTACACCCACCAACATGCTCAGACAAAGGCATATACCCATAGCCAAACAGTGGGTGGAGCTTGATAACTTTTATGGAAGAATAGAAGGAAGGTTTGCAGAATCAACTAACCTGGACCCTTGCTACTCTCAAAGACAACTACCAAACAAGGAACATAATATACATGTTGGACCTAGGCCTCCCTGCACAAATGTAACAGCTTGGTCTTCATGTGTGTCCCAAACAACTGGAGCAGGGGCTATCTAAAAAGCTGTTGCCTGTATGTGAGATCTATTTTTCTAGCTGGGCTGCCTTGTCTGGCCTCAGTGGGAGAGAAAGTGCCTAGCCTTGCAGAAACTTGAAGTGCTAGGGTGTGGGGCTATATATGGGGCCACCCACCTTCTCAGAGGCGAAGGTGAGAGATGACGGAGGAATGATTGTTGGAGGGGGTGACCAGGAGGAGGACAGTGACTGGGATGTAAAATAAATAGGTAAAGAAAAAAGTAAATAATAATAATAATAATAATAATAATAATAATAAACAAATAGTTCTTGCAGATGTAATAGATTTTCTCATAAAATGAGTTTCTGTTTTCTTTTTGAGACAAGGTATGTAGCCTAGTTAGGCTATCCTAAAATTTACGATGTAGTCCAGGCTAACCTCAATCTCACTATTATCTTCCTATTTCTGTATACGTTTATGGAAGAGAATTTTGATGATTGAACTTCCAGCCTAAAAACTTAACATGTATCTGTTAGAGATAGTATAGAAGGAATTCTTCAATTAGTATTAGGAAAAAATACCCTAAACCTAATTGATTTTTTAACATACTTAGGACATAATTCTAATATCCCCTATATTTTCCCTACTTATTTCAATGTCACTTGTAGTTTCTGGAAATAATTGTTACTCTTGTAGTTTCTGGAAATAATTGTTACTCTGTTAAGTATACATAAGGCAAAATTCAACATGACTATTGGCAGGCTTTTTCATTTGACTAGCAAAGGAAAGGATTGTAACATTTATTAATTTAATCAATTAAGAATTTAATAAACCATGATTTGTATAAACTCATCTTGTAAAGTCACAGATTTGCACATAGGCAGGGTGACACAGTAGAAATATCCAACCCTTTCAATGCTTGTGTTATGATTTGGATACTGGATGCACTTCAAACTTACACTATTACTTTCATAACTCATGAAATTCAGTTTGCAATAACAATCATCTTCTCAAATTGGCCATTACCAAAGTTAATGACCTGTTTATTAGGACATCAACCTTGGCTTTGCCTCAGTCTCTTAATTAACACATCTGTCATTTACTAGTGGTGGCTAAGAATTTCCATGGAAAGGACAGCTCCAATAATGACGGTGACATTAAAGCGACATGTCTGTATATTTGGATGGATCATCAAATTTGTACTGGCCTAGCACAAATAGGAGACTGTAAAAGTGTAAGTGGCTTTGGCAACCCAAAATGGTGAAATCTAAACAGTAATCAGAATGACATTAACCTCCTTTGTGGAACATTTGCAGTGGAAAATATTTATCACATGGGGAGAGCAATCCAACAGACAAGTAGCTGTACCTTTACATGCAGACATGTATTTCTGCTACAGTAGTAAACAAGCCCACCCAACATATAAACTCTTCAAGATACACTAATATTTGGCTATTTGTCTATTCATTTAGCCATTTAACAAATACCACCCTTTTAAATCTATATAGATGATATTAGTATGTTATTAGCATGTTGATTATTCCAGCTGAACATCTGTAAAAAAGCACAGACATCAAATCATTAATATTTCTAAAACAAAGAAATGGTCACAAAGAAATGGTCTAAAGAAAGGACTGAAGGAGCTGAAGGGGTATGCAACCCCATAGGAAGAACTATAATATCAATCAACCAGACCACCCCAGAGTTCCCAGGGACTAAACCACCAACCAAGGAATACACATGGAGGGACCCATGGCTCCAACCACATATGTAGCAAAGGATGGCCTTGTTTGGCATCAATGGGAGAAGAGGCCCTTGGTCCTATAAAGGCTTGATGCTACACTGTAGAGGAATGCCAGGGTGGGAAGGCCAGGATGGGTAAGTGGGTAAGGTGGCAACCTCATAGAAACAGGGGGTGGAAGATGGGATAGGGGATTTCAGGGGTAAGACAAGGAAAGGGTATAACATTTGAAATGTAAATAAAGAACATATCCACATATACAAAAAAGATGCTGATGGATACTTATTCAGTTGTATTTATTTGAATATTATACAAATTACAACTGACATAAAACAAAATAAGAACAACAAAATGGAAGTTGTTACAGTTTTTACTTTGTTTTGGTAGGGTTATTTCCTTAGACAAAGAACTATAGGCAGTTAATTTTTCCAGTCTTGAATATGCCAATAAATAAATAATAAATAAGTAAAATTATATAAATGCCTAATATAATGTTGATGTCCAAAGACAAATGATTAGTTTTAGCTAAATTTGCTTTCTTAGATAATCATGAAGAACACACAGAGTTGGGGCTGAAGATATGGTTCAGCAGTTAAGAGCACTGACTGCTCTTGCAGAGGTTCTGAGTTCAATTCCCAACAACCACATGATGGCTTACAACCATCTGTAATGGTGTGTCTGAAGATAGTGATAGTATATTCATATACATAAAATAAATTAATCTTTATAAAAAAGAAAACACAGAGTTTTTGTAGCTTGTCATGTCATTTTAGGGACAAGTAGATTTCTTCATTTTTCAGGATGCATTTTTCATTATCATGGAAAGTCTGGAAGAGGAGGTGGTTTTGCCAGTCTGTGTATAATTCATGAAGTGAGGATCCCTTGGTTACTGTGAAGATTAGTTTGTGAGATTATGTTCTTCCTTGATAAAGAAAAGTTTAAGGAGACTGTGAAACAGAAATTACTCCAGCCCATCTGCACAATGCTTGAGCCCGACCTTTCTTTCTAACTTCAATTTCTTCTACATTCTTAGCTCAAGCCGTCTTATGGCAGCTCCAAGAAATGCTGGTCACAGGACTATATCCAAGGGCTCCACTATCTTAATATTTGCGATGCTTCTCTCTACTTCATTAAGCTCTCCATTCAAATGTCAACTCTTCTGGGCTTTTCATCACAGAATTAATTACTATACAATATTAACATAGTTTTTTTCCCATTGAATTTATTGTCTTTTGTTAGCTGAGGATATAGGTTCCTTAAAGCAGTGCTTTTGACTCCTAGGCCTTCTAATATCTTCTCAGTGTCTCATATAAACTTTAATACAGAGATTATAACATGTAAAGATTCAAAACTATTTGTACATAAGTCTTTATGGGGTTATAGGAGTTTTGAATAGAGCATGAGTATATTGCAGTCAAAGCAAAATATTAAATTTATAAAACTTCTAATAATATATTTTATGAAAAACATCTATTGCAATAATAAAATAGAATAGGTATGCTTTCTATATGGCTGTCACCAAAACCAAGTTTTTAGAGTAAGAACTTTTTATGGGACCTATTTTCTTCTAATAGTACTTGGGAACAAATATTTTGCTTTCAAGAAGAAATCATTGATACGTTTAAGTGGAACATATGATGCCTAAACCATTTTGTTGAAATATAATTATGACACTGAAACCTTCTTCCTCTTTGGAATACCTCTAGCAAATACAAAGAGGATGATTAAAACTACATAGATTCAAGAACTGTGAAAACAAACAAGCTAACAACAAAAGAATCTCAATTAATGTTGAAGATTTCATAAAATTAGGGTAATCCTTCCAAGTTCTTTTTTTTTTTTAGTTTGCAAAACTCCATCTATTTTTTATTAATATATTTTTAAAATTTTATTCGATATATTTTTTATTTACATTTCAAATGATTTCCCCTTTTCTGGTTCCCCACTCCCCAAAAGTCACATAAGCCCCCTTCCCTCCCTCTGTTCTCCCACCCATTCCTTCCCACTTCCCTGTTCTGGTTTTGTCTTATACTGCTACACTGGGTCTTTCCAGAACTAGGGGCCACTCCTCCGTTCTTCTTGTACCTCATTTGAAGTATGGATTATGTTTTGCATATTCCAAGTTCTTTCTTTTATTTTTATTTTGAGACATCTTTAATTTTAAAGAACAATATTATCCTAGTATGAGTTGTTGAATATATTTTGAGAAGTCCATTGGGCTCAAAGTTCTAAATCAAAGCCTCATTTGGAACTTGTAATGATTATCTAGTCTCAAATAATCAAAGGATTATTTGGCCTTTGAAGTTTTTTCACTTAGTAAAACCATATACTCTGATTTCTCATGGGAGACCCTGTTTTATGTACAGATAGTCCAATGAAATGCTTACTATCCCCTTTGTTACAGTAAAGTGCCCTTGTAACAATAAATTATAGGACAATCCATCTTTTCATACCATTTTATTTTTGAGAATGAAAGGCACTGATCTTTAGGCATGGTGAAGCTCCCATTTCCAATAAGGTTTGATTTTAAAGAGAAGTTGCACTTTTAATAAATGAGAGAACACAGCAGACATTGATTGTTGCCTTGACCTCATTATGTTGATAAGGGCATTTCTGAATATTGTCTAAGTTAAGGTAATAAACACCCCAGGTAGAAGGTTAATGACACATTTAGCATCAGTGGGGTGCCAGACAGTTTTTCAGAGAAAAACCAGTTCAAGCTGGTAAACCTTCTGTCCTTTCTGTGTAGAACAAAAACTCATCATGTTTCTACAAACGGAATATAATTCAATGAGGCAAACAGCATGCTGAGAATTCAGCAATTGGCTGACTACAATGTTTTTGCCAAAGAATAACAAACTTAAAATGTTGTCAAGTCATTTTTAGGCATCAATTTTCTATAATCTTTTGAACCTCCCGCTATGATTCCACTAAGCTACATCTCACTGCTGGCTAACACCAAAGACGGCATCATGACACATTTATGAACTGAGTCATCTCCCACATTCATTCTGCTAATGAGCAAAACTACTCATTATTTTTAAGCCTGATTATCAGTCTTTTATTTAATGAAAGCAGCAAATATTAATTTCTTTAAGCTTCTTTCTTACAACATCATCCTTTGTGAAGACTAACAGCATCTATAGCTAAGAATACATTACATATTCAAAATTGGCAAGAGTTAATATAAATTTCTCAGTGATTCTATTAAATCTCTAATTCTGACATCAGGAAATACAGCCTAATTACCAATCAAAATTTTCATAGTTAAAAATCACATTAATAATCATTAGCTTTCCTATGCATAGGTTTTTAATTAATTAGTCAAAATACCATGAAGTATTCACTGAAAGTGACAAATTACAAATTGAAATTAAATGCCATGCACCATGATAGAGAGGACAAGTATAGTGGGCCCAGGATTCATTTAATAGGAGTCAAAGACAGTGACCCTAAGGACTTCACCTTCCCTTGATCCTAAGAACTACAAGTCAAAAATACAGGGTAAGCATGCTGTGCTTTTTCTGAGAATGTAACAAATCCCTTTTCTTGTCACTACTCTATCAACAATACATCACAATTCTTATGTATACAGCCATCCACATTATAGTAGGCATCATAAGTAATCTCTACTGGGGTTTAGACTATTCATGTAGATTAAATTAGAAATATGTGTGATTTTATATGAGGAATTTGAGCATGCGTAGATTTTGTTATCTGTAGGTATCGAGTCCTCAAAGCAACTCTCCATGAGGTCAGAGACAACTTATACACTCTCACAGGGAGGACTTCAAAGTCACATCAGTCAGGTATAGTTAATATTGAGTCAGTAAAGAGAGATGACAAACAGTAAGAATGTCAGGAGTTAGGAAATGGGCAAGGGAGAGAGCATTCCTTGCCTTGTAGTTTAGACGTTCAGTTCAAAGCATGGTGATACCTTGGTGATATTTAGCTGACATTAATGTCTGGATTTCTGTAATGGAGAGTATGGTGAGACCATGCTTTATATTGCTTTTGAGTGCTGGAGAGCTCTTTATACTGGAGGGTAGTTTGATAGAAGTTTGCAGAAATCTGTAAAGTTTGAGTATGAAAAATAATTCTGGTTCCCAGCATGCATTCTATAAAATCACTGCTTGATTCTTCAATGTACAACTGAGACAATGAAAAAGGAAATCTTCAGAATTATTGTGAATAACAGAGAAGGTATTCTTGAAGAAACTTAGGAACATCTTGAATGACAAATCCAAATCTGAGAACATGGTTGTGATTAAACTAAACTAGAGTAAGGAGAGTAATTTGGGGGGTATCAGAGTATAAAAGTTAAAGTGAATCTATCTTGGTGGGAGCATATGGATCCATAAGACATTTTACTTAAAATATGAACGATCTACTTAATTTAATTTGTTACAAGAGCTATTAGCGCTACTAAAGTCTTAAAAAGAGTATTTTTTTGTTGGTGATTCCAAATTGAAAGGTAGGGTAATAAGTACCATTTAATGTCATTTAAATTTCCAGCATTTGAATCAAATCTTATTTGTGACAACACCATTTTTGTGAGCAGAATGATTTACCTTCTTTTCCTTCAGCATATCTGTGTCTGCCTCCATTGTAATTCCCAGTATTCTGGACATATTAATTTACATGTATGCTTTTTTTTATTACAAAAGGAAAATTTCACCAGGACTAATAAACGTAAAATGAAAGTCTCTTGATTAGTAAGATGGGCTAAACTTAATAATAATCTTTAAGTCACATTTTTTTAGACATTTTAGGGATGATCTCTTATGTATAGGAGGGAAGAGTCACCTATCAATAAAAATCTGATGGCCAATAAGGTGAGTCAGGATTAGCAGGTGTGACATGTGGCAGAGAAGGTCATAAAGATTAAGCAGGAGGATTTACCAGCTTGAGTTGGAAGAAGTTGTATATATGAAACTGAAGAGAGTTAACTAGTCACATTATAGACTAGTATAAACTTGTTAAATAAATTACAAGCTAATGGGAATGAATCTAGCTTGTGGCACAAGCATTTCTTAATAAATAGAAAGCCTCCAAGTCATTACTCAGGAACTAGGGCATGGGGGAAACAGACCATGGTTACAAGTTATAATCAGAAAGATGAGGAGAAATGATGGAAGAAGTATTGTCAATCACTGGAAAAGTTTTAGAATTGATTATGGAGAAAAATGGGAGTGACTCTCAATGTTAAACCTTTCCATTGTCCAATTAAATGAGGACCAATCAAAAATCCTGGGTGGAGTCATGACATCTGTACTGAAAGATTGTGGAGTTCGGGAAAGAGAGTGACATTTAGAATGTAGAAAAGTCAGCAAATGGCTTCACCCTAGAGACTAAGAAAGAGTTCATAGCTTTCCTAGCACCTGAAGTGCAATGAGTCCCATGCCAGACAACAAACTTAAACATTTAAGCATGCTAAAAGTTTAGATACATGTATCTACAATCTTAGTACTAAGGAAATTGAGACCAAAAAATCATGAGTTCAATGCCAACTTAGTCTAAAAAGCAAGGTTTTGTCTCAAATCAAACACACAAGAAAAAAAAATTACTTCATTGTGGCTATGGCAATGATGGAAAGTTAACATTATTTCTTATGACAAAGAACATACAGTGATCCTCTACCTTCATCTGTCCTACACTCAGTTAACTCCTCCAGACTTTAATTATGCTCATGCTTGAACATGTGAGTGTTTTAAGATGCATGGTTCAGGGACCAAACATGTCTAAGTCCTAGGAATCTTAAGTTGTCTATCAGTTATCTGCCTAATATAAAGGCAGATATGCACAGAAGTTATTAAAGGGGAATCTGAACAGAAAGCTTGAATAACTATTGAACATTTTTTACCCATATTTTTCTGAGAAGAAAACACTGATTTTTTAAAAAAATGATCTTTGTAATTTTCTCATTTTAATGGATTTGTTCAGTAACCAAAAACCAAAAACCAAAACCAAACCAAACCAACCAACCAAACAAAAGCCAAAAAACCAAAAAGCACAAAAAAACCCACTTCTGGCTGCCAGGATAGTTTAGTGGGAACAAGCACCTGCTACCATCACTAAGGACCTGAGTTTGGTCTTTAGAACCCACATGGTGCAGGAAGAGAACCAACTCCTCTAAGTTGTCCTCTGATCTCTGCATGAGCTCTATGGAAGTTATTCTCAGCTTTGAGAAGAAAATGTAAAAGTAAAGACAAACTCCTTAAATGAGATTGCTAACTCAAAAACTTATATAGTCATTCAAAGTCTTACAAATATTTTAACATTTTTCTGTTCGAAACTTCACGTCCGACTTTATCTGAGGGAAGACCTCTGATCAAAGCCTTGCTTCAAGGAGTTTATGTTCTCTGCTCTCCAAGAGTCAGTAGGTGTAAGAAACAACAACAAGATTTGTAAGATAATGTTGTACAGTAATTAATTCTGCGGTGAAACCTCCACAAGTGTTGATATTTGAATAAACAGCTTAATGAAGCAGAAAGGAGTATTATAAATACCAGGTTGTGGTGCTGCCGGATATAGAAATACTTCTAGCGTTTCTCTAGCTTCCAGTAGACTTCTTGGACCTATGAAAGTGTAATAAAATAGGGTTGGGAAGAAAGATGGGAATCAAGCCCCATGTGGGTGGGCTATATCAACTTCTGCTTTAGGACACCATTTTAATATTTCTCAGCTAACAGTATGATATTATGAAGTAGTCTTCTTCCCAAACTCCAAGGAAGAAGCTGGGATTCCTTTCAATCTCTACGGCACTCACCCAAGTAAACACACACACACACATTCATATATGTACACACACTCCTACACACAAATGGAAGGAAAGTGTAAGGGAAAGTAAAATGTCAAAACAAATAATTTACTCTTATTATGATGTTTTTTAATCAAATATCAAGATAATTAAAATATTAGAGAATTCTTTACACACTGCATCTATTTTGTTTCATATATCATGCACAATGAAGATGAACACAGAGAAGTTCATAGTGAGTTAATAATCTGTTTTTATGGCAAGCTTTACACTGCACCTGAATCATCTTGATTATTTTCTGAAAGGAAGTTGCAATGTTTTCTATGAGCTGTAATTCTTTAAAATATCATAATGCAAAAATAAGGTTTTAGGTGGTCATAATAATTCTGAAAATATTTTTTCTTAAAAACTCTACTGGGCTTAGCCACCAGGCCACCACTGCCCCGTTCCATTGGCTGTGGAGACAGCGAAGATCCCACTTCCTGATACTCTCCAGAGAACTGGCAGGAACAGGTTATTCGGTAAGAATCATCCTGCACCCCTCTAGGCCTAGAGCTGCTCACTACCAAGCAACCCCCAGATCACCACTCCTCTTCCTTCCCTTCTACCCGACCCTCCTCTGTTGCCACTGCCCCATTCTGATGGATGTGGTAGACCTGTGCCCCTTCTGACACAGGGAGGAGCCTACTTCCTGATACTCTCTCAAGAATGGGCAGGAGCAGGGCATTCAAGAACTGGCACCAGTAAGGCATTTGAAAAGGTAGAAGCAGGACATTTGAGAACCAGCATCAGCAAAGCATTTGAGACCCAGCAGCAGCAGAACATTTGAGAAATAACAGCCTGAAGGCATTTGACCCTTGCCAAGTCTGCCACAGGAGAGACCCCATCACCTGGTACTTCCTAGAGAACCAGCTGTTTGTAGGGCATTGGAGAGAAAGGGAATCCCAGGAGTACAGAAACACAGGCCTGCAGGACAGAGAAGATAGAGACAGCAAGACCAGCTAATGCCTGACATAGCAAGATGGCCAAAGGCAAACACAAGATCATTAACAACAGAAAACAAGGCAACAGGCTACCATCAGAACCCAGTTCTCCCACAACAGCAAATCCTGCATACTCCATCACATCAGAAAAGCAAGAGCTAGATGTAAAAATCACATCTCATATTGCTGATGGAGGATTTCAAGAATGACACAAATAACTCCCTTAAAGAAATACAGGAGAACATGGGTCAACAGGTAGAAGTACAAACATCCCTTAAAGAAATACAAGAGAATATAGATGAAAAAGTAGAAGCTCTTAAAGAGGAAACACAAAAATCTCTTAAAGAATTACGGGAGAACATTACCTGTTCAACAGTTAGAAACACTTAAAGAGGGAATACAAAAATCCCATAGGGAATCATGGGAGAACATGGGTCAACATGCAGAAGTCCTTAAAGAGGAATCACAAAAATCCCTAAAAGAAACACAGGAGAGCATGGGTCAACAGGTAGAAGTCTGTAAAGAGGAAATACAACAATTCCTTAAAGAATTTCAGGAAAAAACAAACAAACAAGTAAGGCAGTCTACAGATTCAATGCAATCCCCATCAAAATCCCAAATCAACACAACTGGAGAATCTGGAGGAAATGGACAATTTCCTTGACAGATACCAAATACCAAAATTAAATCAGTACCAAATAGATCATCTAAACAGTCCCATAACGCCTAAAGAAATCGGAGCCATAGAAAGTCTTCCAACCAAAAAAAGCACAGGACCAGATGGTTTCAGTGCAGAATTCTATCAGACTTTAAAAAAGAGTTAACACCAATACTCTTCAAACTATTCCACAAAATAGAAACAGAAGGAACACTACCCAATTCCTTCTACGAAGCCACAATTACGCTGATACCAAAGCCACACAAAGATCCAACAAAGAAAGAGAACTTCAGACCAATTTCCCTTATGAACATCGATGCAAAAATACTCAATAAAATTCTTGCCAACCGAATCCAAGAACACATCAAAACGATCATCCACCATGATCAAGTAGGCTTTATCCCGGGGATGCAGGGTTGGTTTAATATACGGAAATCCATCAATGCAATCCACTACATAAACAAACTCAAAGAACAAAACCACATGGTCATTTCATTGGATGCTGAAAAAGCATTTGACAAAATTCAGCATCCTTTCATGCTTAAAGTCTTGGAAAGAACAGGAATTCAAGTCCCATACCTAAACATAGTAAAAGCAATATACAGCAAACCGGTAGCCAGCATCAAACTAAATGGAGAGAAACTTGAAGCAATCCCACTAAAATCAGGGACTAGACAGGGCTTCCCCCTCTCTCCTTATCTTTTCAATATTGTACTTGAGGTACTAGCTCGGGCAATTCGACAACATAAGGAGGTCAAAGGGATACAAATTGGAAAAGAAGAAGTCAAACTATCATTATTTGCAGATGACATGATAGTCTACCTAAGTGACCCAAAAAACTCCACTAGAGAACTCCTACAGCTGATAAACAACTTCAGCAAAGTGGCAGGTTATAAAATCAACACAAGCAAATCAGTGGCCTTCCTATACTCAAAGGATAAGCAGGCTGAGAAAGAAATTAGGGAAATGACCCCCTTCACAATAGCCACAAACAGTATAAAGTATCTTGAGGTGACTCTTACCAAACATGTGAAAGATCTTTACGACAAGAACTTCAAGACTCTGAAAAAGGAAATGGAAGAAGACCTCAAAAAATGGGAAAACCTCCCATGCTCATGGATCGCCAGAATCAATATAGTTAAAATGGCCATTTTGCCAAAAGCAATGTACAGATTCAATGCAATACCCATCAAAATCCCAACTCAATTCTTCACAGAGTTAGAGAAAGCAATTAACAAATTCGTCTGGAATAACAAAAAACCCAGGATAGCTAAAACTATTCTCAGCAACAAAAGAAATTCTGGGGGAATCAGTATCCCTGACCTCAATCAATACTACAGAGCAATAGTGTTAAAAACTGCATGGTATTGGTACAGTGACAGGCAGGCAGATCAGTGGAACAGGATTGAAGATCCAGAAATGAACCCACACACCTATGGCCACTTGATCCTCGACAAAGGGGCTGAAAACATCCAATGGAAAAAAGATAGCCTTTTCAACGAATGGTGCTGGTTCAACTGGAGGTCAGCATGCAGAAGAATGCGAATTGATCCATCTTTGTCGCCTTGTACTAAGCTCAAATCCAAATGGATCAAGAACCTCCACATAAAGCCAGACACTCTGAAGCTAATAGAAAAGAAACTGGGGAAGACCCTTGAGGACATTGGTACAGGGAGAAAATTTCTGAAAAGAACACCAATAGTGTATCCTCTAAGATCAAGAATTGACAAATGGGACCTCATAAAATTACAAAGTTTCTGTACGGCAAAGGACACCATCAAAAGGACAAATTGGCAACCAACAAATTGGGAAAAGATCTTCACCAATCCTACATCAGATAGAGGGCTAATATCCAATATATATAATGAACTCAAGAAGTTAGACTCCAGAAAACCAAACAACCCTATTAAAAAATGGGGTACAGAGTTAAACAGGGAATTCTCATCTGAAGAACTTCGGATGGCGGAGAAGCATCTTAAAAAATGCTCAACTTCATTAGTCATTAGGGAAATGCAAATCAAAACAACCCTGAGATTTCACCTTACACCAGTCAGAATGGCTAAGATTAAAAATTCAGGAGACAGCAGGTGTTGGAGAGGATGTGGAGAAAGAGGAACACTCCTCCACTGCTGCTGGGGTTGCAAATTGGTACAACCACTCTGGAAATCAGTCTGGCGGTTCCTCCGAAAACTGGGCACCTCACTTCCAGAAGATCCTGCTATACCACTCCTGGACATATACCCAGAGGATTCCCCACCATGTAATAAGGATACATGCTCTACTATGTTCATAGCAGCCCTATTTATAATTGCCAGATGCTGGAAAGAACCCAGGTATCCCTCAACAGAAGAGTGGATACAAAAAATGTGGTATATCTACACAATGGAGTACTATTCAGCCATTAGAAACAATGAATTCATGAAATTCTTAGGCAAATGGATGGAGCTAGAGAACATCATACTAAGTGAGGTAACCCAGACTCAAAAGGTGACTCATGGTATGCACTCACTAATAAGTGGATATTAACCTAGAAAACTGGAATACCCCAAACATAATCCACAGATCAAATGAGGTACAAGAAGAAAGGAGGAGTGGCCCCTTGTTCTGGAAAGACTCAGTGAAGAAGTATAGGGCAAAACCAGAACGGGGAAGTGGGAAGGGGTGGGTGGGAGGACAGGGGGAGAGAAGGGGGCTTACGGGAATTTTGGGGAGTGGGGGGCTAGAAAAGGGGAAATCATTTGAAATGTAAATAAAAATATATTGAATAAAAAAAAATTAAAAAAAAACTGTGATGCACACAGACACACACACACACACACACACACACACACACACACACACACACAAATCCCAAATTAATTCTTCATAGATCTAGAAAGAGCAATTCTCAAATTCATTTGGAATAACAAAAAACCCAGGATAGCAAAAACTATTCTTCACAACAAAAGATCTTCTGGGGAATCACCATCCCTGACCTCAAGCTCTACTACAGAGCAATAGTGATAAAAACTGTTTGGTATTGGTATGCAGAAAGGCAGGAAGATTAAAGGAATATAATTGAAGATTCAGAAAAGAATCTACAAGTACAGTCACTTGATATTTGACAAAGGAGCTAAAAAACATCCAGTGGAAAAAAGACAGTATTTTTTAACAAATGGTGCTGGATCAACTGGAGGTCTGCATGCAGAAAAATGCAAAACTACCCATTCTTACCTCCTTGTACAAAGCTCAATTCCAAGTGGATCAAGGATCTACACATAAAACCAGGCACACTAAAGCTTATAGAGGAGAAAGTGGGGATGAATCTTGAACACATGGGCACAAGGGAAAAGTTCCTGAGCAGAACACCAATGACTTATGCTCTAAGAAGAAGAATTGACAAATGGGACCTCATAAAACTGCAAAGCTTCTGTGAGGCCAAGGACATGGTCAATTGGACAACATGGCAACCAACAAATTGGGAAAAGATTTTTACTAACCCTACATCCTATAGAGGGCTAATATCCAATGTATACAAAGAACTCAAGAAGTTAGTCTCCAGAGAGTCAAATAACCCTATTGAAAAATGGGGTACAGACCTAAACAGGGAATTCTCAACTGAGGAAACTTGAATGGCTCTAAAGCACCTAAAGAAATGTTCAGCATCCTTAGTTATCAGGGAAATGCAAATCAAAACAACACTGAGATTCCTCCACTTTACACCAGTCAGAATGGCTAAGGCAAAGGACACTGTAAAAAGAACAAAATGGCAAACAAAAAATTGGGAAAAGATCTTCACCAACCCTACATCTGACAGAGGGCTAATATCCAGTATATACAAAGAACTCAAGAAGGTAGACTCCAGAGAGCCAAATAACCCTATTAAAAATGGGGGTACCGAGCTAAATAAAAAATCTTCACCTGAAGAACTTCAAATGACTGAGAAGGACCTTAAGAACTGTTCAGCATCATTAGTGATTAGGGAAATGCAAATCAAAACAACCCTGAGATTTCACCTCATACCACTCAGGATGGCTAAGATTAAAAACTCAGGAGACAACAGGTGTTGGTGAGGATGTGGAGAAAGAGGAACACTGCTGTACTGCTGGTGGGAATGCAAGTTGGTAAACCACTTTGGAAATCAGTCTGGTGGTTCTTCAGAAAACTTGGCATGACACTTCCGGAGGACCCTGCTATACCACTCCTGGGCATATACCTAAAGGATTCCCCGGCATGTAATAAGGACACATGCTCCACTACGTTCATGGCAGCCTTATTTGTAATAGCCAGAAGCTGGAAAGAACCCAGATGGCCTTCAATTGAGGAATGGAGACAGAAAATGTGGTATATTTACACAATGGCATACTACTCAGCAATTAAAAACAATGTATTCATGAAGTTCATAGGCAAATGGTTTGAACTGGAAAATATCATACTAAGTGAGGTAAACCAATCACAAAAGAACACACATGGAATGCACTCACTAATAAGTGGATATTAGCCTGGAAAACTGGAATACCCAAAACATAATCTACACATCAAATGAGGTACAAGAAGAACAGAGACATAGCCCCTCATTCTGGAACGACTCAGTGTAGCAGTATAAGGCAAAACCAGAAAAAGGAAGTGGGAGAACGGGGGGGGGGGGGAAGGGGGCTTATGTGACTTTCAGGGAGTGGGGGACCAGAAAAGGGGAAATCATTTAAAATGTAAATAAAATATATATCAAATAAAAAAAAACTCAAGAAAAAAAAACCAATGAATTCATGAAATTCTTAGGCAAATGGATGGAACTAGAAAGTGTCATCCTGAGTGATTCAACCCAATCACAAAAGAAAACACATGGTAGGCACTCACTAATAAGCGGATGTTAGCCCAAAAGCTCAAAACAAACAAGTTACAATTCATCCAGCACAGGAAGCTCAAGAAGGAGGACTTAAGTGAGGGTGCTTTGTTTCCTCTAAGAAAGGGAACAAAATAGTCAGAGGAGCAATAAGGGAGACAATGTGTGGAGCAGAAACTTAAGTAAAGCCCATCCTGAGACTGCCCTACCTGGGGATTCATCCTATAAACAATCAACAAACCCTGACACTACTATGGAGGACAAGAAGTGTATACCAAAAGGAGCATGCCATGGTTGTCTCTGGAGGGGCCCTGCCAGAGCCTTACAAATACAGAGGCAGATGCCAGCAACCAACTATTGTACTGGGCATGGGGTTCCCAATGGAGGAGCTGGAGGGTGGTCTAGAAGAGCTGAGGGGTTTTACAGCCCCATGGGAAGAACAATGATTTTGGCCACCCAGATGCCCCAAGACTTCCAGGGACTGAACCATCAACCAAGGGGCACACATGGTTCCAGCTAAAAATGTGGCAGAGGAAGGTCTTGTTAGGCATCAGTGGGAGGAATGGTCATTCGTCAGGTAAAGGCTCAATAGAGGCCCCAACAAGGTAAACCGAGAGGGGGGTTAGTGTGCCTGGGGTGGAGGGACATATACATAGAGGCAGGGGCATGGAGGAGGGGTTGGGGGTCTTTGCGGAAGGGGGAAATCGGGAAAGGTTTTACCATTGGCAATATAAATGAAGACAATATTCAGTGAAAAAGAAAAGAAAACTGTACCAGATTTAGAGAAAGAAAGGAAAGCAAATATTTTTTAGAATGACTCCCAGCTACATGACCCTAAGGTTCTAAAACAATATCTCTCTCTCTCTCTCTCTCTCTCTCTCTCTCTCTCTCTCTCTCTCTCTCTCTCTCTCTCTTTCTCTCTGTCTCTCTGTCTGTTTCTCTCTCTCTCTCTCTCTCTCTCTCACACACACACACACACACACACACAATATCCCTTTCTCTTTCTCTCATTTTCTCATTTTTTCTCTCTCTCTTTCTCTCTTTCCTTCCTTCCTTCCTTTCCTTCTCACTTTCCTTTTTTTCTTTCTTTCCCCCTAAAACAAATGGTGGAAAGTCCCACATTGAGAAGGTAGTCCTTGGAGCAAGAAGCTGTCAGCATATGGGATATAGTATATCTTGTGGCTGGAAGCACAGTCACCTTTCAGTTGTGCCTTTCACATTCTTTATTTCTAGCAAAATATCACCTGAATAGGACACCAAGTTCAATGCTTGGGCACATCCAGTTATGTGCTCAAATCATATAGTTTAGTGTTGAGAAACTAGTGGCTGCTTAACACTGAGTTACAAAAACATGTGAACTGTGAAAAAATGTAAAAGGAATAGAGAATTATTGCAGGAATCTATAAATTCCCCAGTGCATGCCTTGATGTGATTTGTTTTCATTTTACTGATTTTAATTTATCATGTTGTTGTACTCACATGAAAACACAAACTGTCTGCAGTACTGCTTGTATTATCTGCTGATTTAAATATAATGATCTATAGAGTGAGGTAGTATGCTTATATTACAATGTCTCTCATATCAGAAACCTATTTACTAATCTGGCCCTCTTTACTTTTGAAGTAGAATATCATCAATGGCAGAGGAAATTTGGACTTAATATTTAGGGAAAAGTTTAAAAGGTTAAATAATCTTTCCTTTTGTCTTAAGGCTTACCTTCTTTCTCCTTTTCTCCCTTCTTCCTTACTCATTCCTTTTTTTTGACTTTATTATAAACACCAACAAAGTTCTTACAGTTTAATAGATTTTTTCAGAAATAACTTGAAGTACAACCAATCATTTCAAAGATTCTCACTTTTTAATCGATGTTTATCTATTTCTTGAAACACTTAGATCTTGATATATACATATCAGTAGATAAAAAATCCCAACACTTTGCTTATAACAAAAGGTATAATTACTAAAACATACAGAGTTAGAACATAATTCTTTCCTCCCAGTGCCAAGAACCATTCTTGAAATCTCTTGTGTGTTTTTGAAGCACATTTTATTTTTATCCCCTATTATAATGACTATTTCCATGATGTAATATCTTAAAAATGTCTTAAAATATCAACCAAAAACAGAGTAAATTATAAACTTATAATTATGTTATGCAATTATAAATGTATTAAGCATTTGAATTATTTCTTTTGTTTTAGATTACTATGCAACCATTTATGATTAAGTTAATTATATAAAGTTTAACTTTCCCTCTAAAATTTTATCCTCATGTGACATGCTGATGATTAGAGGTCTGAAAATGGTTTTCTTTTTTGCAATATATTTGACTTCTTTAAATTCCACCTCATCATGCTTAGCTTTTGTGATTATATAATAAGATTTGTTTTATATAGTTGTTCATAAATGTCATAATTAGAGTCTTACTGATGAGAACAGACAACGGCAACTCTTATAAGGACACTATTTAATTGGGGCTGGCTTATAGGCTCATAGGTTCAGTCCATTATCATTAAGGCCAGAACATGATGGCATCCAGGAAGGTATGGTGCAGATGAGCTGAGAGTTCTATATCTTCATTTGAAGACTACTAGAAGAATACTGATTTTCAGGCAGCTAAGATGAGGGTCTTAAGCCCACATCTATAGTGACACACCTACCCCAACAAAGCCACACCTCCTAATAGTGCCACTCCTTGGGCCAAGCATATACTATCACAATAAGTAAAAGTTCTTTAAAGAGAAGGTAATGCCTCATATATCATTGCAAATGTAAAAGTTACTAAGTATTTTACTTCAATGGAAAGGAGGGATCATGAAGGAATTGGGAACATTTCCAAAATGCAATTTGTGACAAAGAATGAAATGTAAACTCAAACATCTGACTAAGCTGATGTGAAGGTATAATTTTCTTTCAGGTTGTTTCAAGGGGATTATGGGGGGCTAGAAAAGGGGAAATCATTTGAAATGTAAATAAAAAATATATCGAATAAAAAAAAAAGTTCCAGGATTTGGAATAGTGACAGTAATGACATCATACTCCTAAACAGAGTTCTTAGTAGTAATGAAGTTTTCATAACTAACAGCAGCTTTTCCATAACTCTTTGAGTATCACCTATTTATTGTCACAACAAAAGACAATAAAGAATCCCAAGAATGACCACAAATACATTCATAGAAAATAAGTAAAAAGTTTTAATAATCTTTATCACCACTCTCCAAATTTAATATAGGGATTGTCTCCATCTATCTGATACTTGGAAAACCCCTGAGTGTTCTTCTAATATGATTAAAAGTGATACTAAAGATTAATGATGTAAACAACGCATTAAATAAAAATAATCCCTTATAGTCAATTTATGTTATATTATTTGATTTACATGCATCACATGAACATTCTGTATCTAAAGCAATGTGTAATTTGGGAAATACTTCCTCAATGTTGCAATATTTTCCTAAAAATGCAAAGCTAAAAATGAAATTATTCTGTTATATTGTTAAGGAAATCCATGTTGTTATTTCAATGGTTTCATGGGAGTCATTACAATTCATCAAAATATATCTTTAATGTTTTTCATTTATTAAATCAAGAGAAATAAAATTTGAAGCTCTGTTTTTTTTAATGTACCCTCTAAGTGAATAATGAAGATTTGATAACATAAAAGTTTTGGTGGACTTTAGTAAAAGCAAGTCCAACACTGTATTCATTATTTCTGCAGTGTTTAAATCCCCACAGAGGAGTTTAAAACAGCTTCTCACCAAATGTTTGCTGTTCAAAAGCAAGTGAGATTATTGAGTGAAATGAAGAAAGCCATCTGTATTATCCAACGTATACAGTAAAGCAATCCTGTTAAAATAAATGTGTGTGGGAGGGGGTAAGCATGACATGGAGAGAGGGAAGGATGGAGAGAGGAGAAATTGAGAGAGAGAGAGAGAGAGAGAGAGAGAGAGAGAGAGAGAGAGAGAGAAAGAAAGAGAGAGAGAGAGACTGAGACTGAACTAAGATATCCTTACTAAAGGTAAGATGGTCTGTGGTTCATTGTAGCCAAAGTGTTTATTGATTTCTGTAATGCAATAGCAGTAGCTACTTTCTAGTCTATATCTACTGAAGATAAAAAGTGCAAATGCTTGAGACAGGTGTAGGAAAGGAGCCTAATGCCGCTGTCAAGGGTGACCACCTTCCAAGGGTATGCTTCAGGTAGAATGTTGGAACAATCTTTAAGTCATCCAGTTAACAGTAAATTTTGTAAAAACTCTATGTGACTACTGCAAAGAATATCCAAACCTTTTGATAAATGTGAAATTTGCTTGGTAAAATAGGATGAGTCCACACCCTAGAATTAACTCCATGAATAGAGATGCCCACTAACCAAAAGGATCAATTTTGGATTTTGCTTGATTAGGTAATGAACTCTCACAGTGATTGATGCATCATAGATAAATCAGAAATATATTGAATAATACATGCAGATGTATTTGCAAAGATTATTACTTTGGTTTATAAATAGATGTTTTACCATAAGTATATTATATATTTATTTTCTAATTTTTTTTTAATGTAGCTGTTGCAGTCCTTGAATTACTTGGTTGGGAACAGATGTTTTAAACAAAAACAAAAACAAAAACAAAAAATACATGCTTCAAGCAAATTTATTTGGAAATGCTTGAGTTATTGTCTGCTTGCTACTTCACACAATTCTAAAAATAATTCTAAAAATCAAGGCTTATTGTTCAATTATGAAAAATAATTATTCATACTGAACTCTAATCTTGTTCCTTCACCCTATATGGTGGAGATGCAATTAAGAATGTTGCCTGTTGATCCCTGTGATTATGTTGTTCTCTGTTAGTGCCTTCTTTTTTTAGTAGCAGGGATCACAACATTTACTATTAATTTGTAAATGTGAGTAATATTTTATCTCTTTTGATGACTTCGCATTATTTTTATGATACCTTTGATATGTTTGTGGTATTTCGAGTTTTTTTTTTATATCAGCTATACAAAGCTATTTTAATTCAAATATATATTACATTTCTTTCCACACTATAGCATTCTTCCTTTTCTCACCCAGTGCTGATTGAATTAGTTCCCTTAGTTTGTACAGACATAGACAAACATTTTTGGAAGAAAACTCTCATTTTCAGGAAATAACAACAAACAACTCATTAATAAGACTTTGTGAAGTTAAAAGTGTATGTACAAGAAAGAAAACAATTGACTGAAGATAATACCTTCAGAATGGAAGAAAAATCTCTGCTAGTTATACATCTAACAGGAGGTCAATATTTAGACTATAAAACAACAAAATACTGGGGGGCTGGACAGATAGGTCAGCAGTTTAGAGCACTGACTGCTCTTCCAGAGGTCCTGAGTTCAATTCCCAATAACCACTTGGTGATGTCTAAAGACTACTACAATGTATTCATGCATCTAAAATAAATAAATATTTAAAAAGAAAAAGAGTCTTCCCCAGTTTCTTTTCTATTAGCTTCAGAGTGTCTGGCTTTATATTGAGGTCCTTGATCCATTTGGAGTTGAGCTTAGTACGAGGAGACAAG
The DNA here is from genome assembly GCF_947179515.1 of Apodemus sylvaticus. NCBI lineage: Eukaryota > Metazoa > Chordata > Mammalia > Rodentia > Muridae > Apodemus > Apodemus sylvaticus. The sequence continues at coordinate 24,740,003 of NC_067482.1, forward strand.
GATGGATCAATTCGCATTCTTCTGCATGCTGACCTCCAGTTGAACCAGCACCATTTGTTGAAAAGGCTATCTTTTTTCCATTGGATGTTTTCAGCCTCTTTGTCCAGGATCAAGTGGCCATAGGTGTGTGGGTTCATTTCTGGATCTTCAGTCCTGTTCCATTGATCCTCCTGCCTGTCACTGTACCAATACCATGCAGTTTTTAACATTATTGCTCGGTAATATTGCTTGAGGTCAAGGATACTGATTCCCCCAGAATTTCTTTTGTTGTTGAGAATAGTTTTAGCTATCCTGGGTTTTTTGTTATTCCAGATGAATTTGAGAATTGCTCTTTCTAACTCTATGAAAAATTTAGTTGGGATTTTGATGGGGATTGCATTGAATCTGTATATTGCTTTTGGCAAAATGGCCATTTTAACTATATTAATCCTGTCGATCCATGAGCATGGGAGGTTTTTCCAATTTTTGAGGTCTTCCTCTATTTCCTTCTTCAGAGTCTTGAAGTACTTGTCATATAGATCTTTCACATGTTTGGAAGGGTCACCCCAAGGTACTTTATACTGTTTGTGGCTATTGTGAAGGGTGTCATTTCCCTAATTTCTTTCTCAGCCTGCTTATTCTTTGAGTATAGGAAGACACTCTGAAGCTAATAGAAAAGAAACTGGGGAATACCCTTGAGGACATCGGTACATGGGGAAAGTTCCTGAACAGAACACCAATAGCTTATGCTCTAAGATCAAGAATGGACAAATGGGACCTCATAAAATTACAAAGTTTCTGTAAAGCAAAGGACACCATCAAAAGCACAAATCAGCAACCAACAAATTGGAAAAAGATCTTCACCAACCCTACATCAGATAGAGGACTAATATCCAATATATACAAAGAACTCAAGAAGTTAGACCCCAGAAAACCAAATAACCCTATTAAAAATGGGGTACAGAGTTAAACAAAGAATTCTCACCTGAAGAACTTCGGATGGTGGAGAAACATCTTAAAAAATGCTCAACTTTACTAGTCATCAGGGAAATGCAAATCAAAACAACCCTGAGAGTTCACCTTACACCAGTCAGAATGGCTAAGATTAAACACTCAGGAGACAGCAGATGTTGGCGAGGATGTGGAGAAAGGGGAACACTCCTTCACTGCTGGTGGGGTTACAAATTAGTACAACCACTCTGGAAATCAGTCTGGCAGTCCCTCAGAAAACTGGGCATGTCACTTCCGAAAGATCCTGCTATACCACTCCTGGGCATATACCCAGAGGATTCCCCACCATGTAATAAGGATACATGCTCCACTATGTTCATAGCAACCCTATTTATAATAGCCAGAAGCTGAAAAGAACACAGGCATCCCTCAACAGAAGAATGGATGCAAAAAATGTCATATATCTACACAATGGAGTACTATTCAGCTATTAGAAACAATGAATTCATGAAATTCTTAGGCAAATGGATGGAGCTGGAGAACATCATACTAAGTGAGGTAACCCAGTCTCAAAAGATCAATCATGGTATACTCTCACTAATAAGTGGATATTAGCTTGGAAAACTGGAATATGCAAAACATAATCCACACTTCAAATGAGGTACAAGAAGAACGGAGGAGTGGCCCCTAGTTCTGGAAAGACCCAGTGTAGCAGTATAAGACAAAGCAAGAACAGGGAAGTGGGAAAGGATGGGTGGGAGAACAGAGGGAGGGAAGGGGTCTTATGTGACTTTCGGGGAATGGGGAACCAGAAAAGGGGAAATCATTTGAAATGTAAATAAAAAAATATTGAATGAAATTTAAAAAAAAAGAAAAACAAAAAGAAAAAACAATAGATGAAGTAAAAAGTCAAATGACATAAGTGGATTAATTAAATGAATAGATAATTCTGAAAAGCAGTTGTACAAATGGCCAATAAATATATAAAGAATATTCAACCTCAGTAGCCATCAGAGAAGTTTACATGACTTCTCTGAGATCCAACCTCATTCCAATCATAATGACAATAATGAAAAACAATAACAAATACCACCAAGGATGCCCATTAAATAGGACATTTAGTTAGAATGTCAACAGCTATGGTTTCTATGGAAATCCGTATGGAACTTTCTAAAAAAAAATAGACCAACTATATGACCTATTTTTCTTCTTCTCAATATTTGCCCCAGAGATTCCATGTCAATGTATCAATTTTATATGAAGGTTTATCAGAGTAGTATCACAAAAGCTTTTATGGAACCAGTCTAGGCATCTGACAGCAGAAAAATGACTAAGGAAAAATTGGTTTATATATACAATGGACTTGTCTCAGTTACAAAAATCCCAGGACCATTGTCATTTGTAGGAAAATGGGTGTAATTGGAGATATTCATATGAAATGAATTACTCTCAGAAGGACAAATATTATTTATAAGTGGTAGATGTTAGCTACACAATAAGGTATAAGTGCTGATGATTTGATAATACAAGCAAAATGTTCTTGTTACTTGAAAATAGAGAAACAATTTGAGTTAATAGATTCAAGGGAAATAGATAGTCTTGAATAGTAACCATTCTAATAGTCAATCTCTGTGGTGAGTCCATAAACACTGAGTCTCATTTCATGACGTTTTGGTGCATTTCTCATCAGATGAATAGTGTTTGATATTTCAGGTAATAAGGGATTTATTTAGTGAAGATATCAACTATAAATTTCTGCTTTTACTTCAAAAATGATTTTAAGAAGGCAGTTAGAGAGATAGCTCAGCTTTGAAAAGTGTTTTATTGAGAACAGGAAGTCAGTTTTCAGCACCAGCCTTGTGCAGCTCACAACTGCTCACAGTTCCAGTTCCAGGTTAGTTGAGAACTTTATGGCCTCTGCAGACACCAAACTCATGTGCAGATACCCCTAAATAGATGTACACATAAACACAAAGTCCAAATTAAAAAAAATTAAAAGAATTATTCTAAGATTTACTTTTCCAGAGTTTTGTAGAAAGAATAGTGTGTATAAACGAGGAGTTACTTCATCTTCATTGAAAATAGAAGGCAACATGTAACATCAGTTAATTTTTTATTCTCAGATTTTTGTGAGTTCATGTGCAAATATACACTTATGTATGGATACTTGTGAAGAGTAGAGGTCAACAACATATATTTTTCCTCAGGAATCAAGTTCCTTAGTTTTGAAGAAAGGGTTCCTTACTGGTATCTGGTGCTCAGTTATTATGCTTGCCTAAACGGCCAGTGAGACTTAGGAACCTCCCTGTGATTACAAGGTGAGACCATAGTTCCTGGATTCCCCCCACCCCATGGAATCTTTTTTTCTTTCAATTTTATTAATTAATTAATTAATTAATTAATTTTTATATGATAAATTTTTTATTTACATTTCAAATGATTTCCCTTTTTCTGGGTCCCCACTCCCTGAAAGTCCCATAAGCCCTCTTCTCTCTCTGTGTTCCCCCATCCACCCCTTCCCACTTCCCTGTTCTGGCATTGCCCTATACTGCTGCACTGAGCCTTTCCAGAAACAGGGGCTACTCCTTCATTCTTCTTGGACATCATTTGATATGTGGATATTATCTTGGGTATTCCAAGTTTCTAGGCTAATATCCACTTATCAGTCAGTGCATACCATGATTGATCTTTTGAGACTGGGTTACCTCACTTAGTATGATGTTCTCCAGCTCCATCCATTTATCTAAGAATTTCATGAATTCATTGTTTCATTGCTGAATAGTTTTCCATTGTGTATATATATATATATATATATATATATATATATATATATCACATTTTCTGTATCCATTCCTCCGTTGAGGGACACCTGGGTTCTTTCCAGTTTCTGGCTATTATAAATAGGGCTGCTATGAACATAGTGGAGCATGTATTCTTATTACATTCTGGGGAATCCTCTGTGTATATGGCCAGGAGTGGTATAGCAGGGTCCTCTGGAAGTGACCTGCCCATTTTTCTGAGGAACTGCCAGACTGATTTCCAGAGTGGTTGTACCAATTTGCATTCCCACAGGCAGTGGAGGAGTGTTCGTCTTTCTTCACATCCTTGCCAACACCTGCTGTCTCCTGAGTTTTTAATCTTAGCCATTCTGACTGGTACAATATCAGGTGAAATATCAGGGTTGTTTTGATTTGCATTTCCCTAATAACTAATCATGTTGAGCATTTTTATTAACCTGGAAGTTAGAGATAGAATGTATGTCCTCAGGCTTATGTTGTATGAAATGTGTGGTATATGAATAACAATGTTCCTCATAGGCTCATATATTTGAATGTTTTGTTATCAAAGAGTGACACTATTTGATAAAGATTAGGAAACATGGCCTTGTTGGAGTGGATGTGGCATTGTTGAAGAAAGTGGGCCACCAGGAGTGGACTTTGAGGTTTTAAAAGCCCACATAGGGTGAGTGTCTTACTCTGTCTCTTGGTAGATAAGATTGGAACTCTCTGCTTCTGCTCCAGTCCCATGCATGTGCCATGTTTCCTGCCTTGATGATAATGAACTAAGAAGCCTCTGAATTGTAAGCAAGCTCACCATTAAATGATTTATTTTTTAAGAGTTGCCTTGGTCATGCTGTCAGTGTAGACAAATCTATCAGTGACAAATACAGCTAGTCTTTACTGTCTGAGTTATTTGCTTAGGCATTTTTTTTTTTTATTTCTCTAACTCTGCAAGTAATATAAATGGGTACTGAAAAGATGCGTTCTGTTCATTACATTACATTTACCATATATGGGAATACTCTGGTTGAGGAAGCCAGTTTGAATTCCAGTCATCGTGTTTTCATCAATTTTAAAATATCTACTCTAAAACAGACTAACTAATGGTTGTATTTGGTTGGTACTGACTGCCTAGTTATAGAGACTTGTGAAATTTCATCTCTGGGCTTTTCTTCAGAATGCTCAGCTGTTTTATAAATATGTAAATCTACCTGTCACTTAATTTATTGGTACAAGATCTGAACACAAATACACATTGCACCATTACCAGAGGGATACTCAAGAGAGGTTTATTCAGCCAGTGCAGTGAAGGCTGTTAGGTATATTATTGTGAGCTAAGTGATGTCCTGCCCTCTACTATGACTGAGGTTTTTTTTTTTTTTTTTTTTTTTTTCTGTAAGATTGATAGGAGAAGGAAAGAAGTACTATGAGATATGAGAATGAACAGACACAATCACATTTCCTTACATGGCCAATCAGTGAAATCAGGGTCCTTTCCAGGGGTGCCTTGGTAGTTTGCTTTTATTCTTCAAAAATAGTTATACATGAAATATGAGCAAGAAACATATAGACAGCAAAGGAGTAGCCTCCTTTGATATATACTTTAAAAATTTAAATGCATAAAATTTTAGAGCTTAAAGAATTAGGCTCCACACAAAATGGAACAGTGGGGAATTTTGAAGTGGCAAAGCAAAGTGAACAGAGAAAATCCCAAGATGCCTAAACATAACACAGAGGAATACCGACAACCAGGGAAACTGGCATTGGGCAAGGTCGTCTTTCCCAGAGAAGAAAGGGCACACTAATTGGTTATCCAGTGCCAAATGTCAGCACTAAAACCATATATACACATAACATTATAAGACTAGTATTTTATATATATATATATGTATATATATATATATATATATATATATATATATATATACATTCAATAACAATGACACAAGAGGCCATACAATTGAAAGAGACCAGAGGCAGGTATATAAGAAGGTTTGTAAGGAGGAAAGGAAAGGGGGGAAGTTTATAATTATATTATAATCTCAAAATAAAATACAAATATTAACATAAATCAGTCCAAAACAACAATGGAGGTCAATGGCCCTTATTAACCACAAGATTAGTTTGTGAACTTAGAACCAGAATCTACATATCTTGTGCATACTTTTGTTTTTAATCTTTAAATTTTTCATTAGTCCCATTCAAATAATCATTTTTTGCTTATTATTGATATTTTTACACTCAAACATTTATGATAGGCTGATGCTCTCTTTAGGAGCCTATACATACAGGAAACATAACATTTTTGACTTGCTACTTTGATTTGAATTTCTAACCATGATAACAAATGTTTAAAACATCTAGTGAAAATTGAGTTTCAAAACACACTCATTTATCTCATAAATAGTGAAAAGATCTGACTGCTGGGAAAGATGCGAGGCTCTGATCTGTTAGTCAATGAGTCTACGCTAACACTGTGGCTAAGTGGTACTCTAACCTTACACATACACATGTAACAAAAGCATCATTGGAAGAAAGTCTATAATACAAGCCACCTTTTTCACTTATAAAATCTATATTAATTCAAAATACCTTTTATATCCTTTGCTTTTATTAGTTTTAATTAATGTCTGTAGTATGAGCACAATAATATATTTTATCTTTGTTGGTCTTAATATAATGGTTTTTGTCTATGAGTTTGAATTAGACATGGATTTGATTCATTAGTACCTCATGCCTAATGGCCAGAATCTAAATTATGGTGCTGCTGAGTTGAATTATTGTAAACAAGATTGTGCCAAATGTCGATTGATTATTCTAGGGCAGTGAATATATTTAAAAAGAGAAATTCGCGGTTAGATAGCAGGTCTTTTTAGTCTTTGGTTAATGTAGATGAACTTCTTTAAAAACACTAATATGAAAATACAGTATCCTCAGATTAACACAAAGGTGTAACTTGGCTACATTATTTTATTTTAATTTTCAAAAAGGATTACATGGAGTAACTGAAATTTTATGTAAACAGGCCAATGCTAATTTTTTTCTCTGATGAGATCTCACCCATTGCTGACTATGTCCCCTGTCAAAATTAAATAAGCAAATCTAACCAACTATTGTTTATTACTTTTAGTTATTTCTTCCTTTTATGGATATTTTTAATAACTTGTAATAAAAATTCATACCTTTAGGAAACATTGTTTTCTTTTAAATCACACATACAAAGTATAACATTTTTCTAAGACTTGGAATGTATTATGAATTATTAAGTCAAAGATTAATCTTCTAAATTTCTTTGTATTTAACATTTAACTTAATACTTCTGGATTTATAATGATCATAGTATTCTTTGTATGTATTATCTGAAGGCTATAAGAAACAAAGCCATTTTTATAATATACACACGTTTACTCACGCAATCTATCATCTATTATATTCATTCTTCCCTCCGTCTCTGTCCAGCACAGATTTCACCTAGTCAGTTTTCTCTTACCTATTTATGTTTTCCAATCTTTGCTGAATACTAGACTTGTTAGAATTCTTTACCATTTAGTGAGATTATATTCTAAAAGAATTGACAAAGATTTTAAACCTTGATATAAATTTTGCCTTTGAAGTTGCTTGGCTTCTAGTCAATAGTATTATAATATGGAAACCTTCAGACTCTGAGAACAAAAGGAATTTATGAGGCATTCTATGTTTCATGTTGCCAGTGTGGTGGGATTCCAATACACAGTTTAGTTTCTGGAGGTATTACATGGGAGTATTTAGGTAAAGTTGGTTGAGGAAGTTATCCTTAACAAAATGTGATAGGTTTATTTAGTTTTTATCCAGTGGAAGATCTTCTAACTTGTTAGATCTTCTTCATGTTCATTCTGTAATGACTTGAAGTTCTTGTCATACAAGTCTTTATTTCAAAGTAAAGTAGTGTGGATTAATCAGCACACTGTTAGAAAGTGACACAGGAGCAGAGCTTTATGGACCAGTTATGAAAAGCTGCACCTGGCTATGAGTTATGATATTGCTTCTTCCAACGTTTTTCTCTCTCTCTATTTGAGTCGTATGCCTTTTGTTAGTTAGGCATAAAGATTTGTTGCCTTTGATTTTGTTTTCAAAACACTCTTTTAAAAATTCAGCCATTTTATTGAATTTCTAGCTTCAATTGCCCACGAATCTGTTACTATCTTTTATTTATTTTTTCATATTTGGGCCTTTTATAATTTCTTTGAGTATGGCATTACAGTATTTATTTGTTGTCTATTTAATTGATATCTTCCATTTTTCTCACTATTGACATACTTTTTTCTCAATTTTCTTTTTGTTTTTTTTTAACTTAATATATTCTTTGACTCACTGACTGTATATGAGCATCCTGTTTTTATTTTGAATTATGTAAATTGCTAGATTTATATTATTGTAGCATTCCAGCTATACTATTATTGTTAGAAGATACGTTTCTTATTATTTCAGCATTATTCAGTTGGTTAACCCTTGTTTTGTGACTTAGCATTTATCCTATGCAATGCTTATATAAACTTGAAAACAACATGTATTCGGATGGTATTGTATTTAACGTTCTCATTATGTTCATTAGGACCAATTGCCCACATCAGAGAAATGGGGTGAATGTGGGAGGAATACCTGTAGAAATTTATGTTTTTCTAAGACTGTATCTTATGTCAGCAGTGGATAAAAGAATGCTTATCTACCAGCACTGGACCAATACAGATGTAGATACTCAAAGGCCAACTATCAGACTGAGTCTGAGGACCCCAGTGGAACAGCTAGGGGAAGGAATGAAGAAGCTGAAGGGGATTGCAACCCCATAGCAAGGACAATATCAACATAACTGGACTACCCAGAGCTCCCAGAGACTAAACCACCAACCAAAGAGTACACATAGATGGACCCATGACTCCAGCCACAGATGAAGGAGAGTTTGGACTTCTCTGACATCAATGGAAGGAGAGACCCACCCTTAGTTGTGTGGAGGCTTGATGCCCCAGTGTAGGAGGATGCTAGAGGGTTGAGATGGGAATGAGTGAATGGGTGGAGGAGTACCCCCATAGAGGCAAAGGGGAGGGGGAATAGGGGTAATGGGATGGGAGAATTGGTGGAGGGGTAGTTGAGAAGGGGGTATCATTTGAAATGTAATCAAATAAAAGGACTAATTAAAAACATATAAAACGGATGCTTATTTTTTATATTTCTTTTTATGTCAGTTATAAATTTTAATTATTTTTCTTTTATTTTTTATTCAATATATTCTTTATCTTTTCTATTTCTAAAAATTTGACATATCTTTATGGTGCTACTGTGTATGTATTATCTGGCCATTAACAGTTCATTTTTAATGTGTCATGAAATTTTTAAGAATTATATCTATCCTTTTAAAATGTTTTAAGGGTTTTTGAACAAATCTTATTAAATAGGATCTGTCAAGGATTTTTCTGTCTCTAATAGTTTAATATGTACTTAAAAACATTGAATGTTTGAGGATTACTATATAGACTAACACATAGCTCTCAACAAGAATGAAAAGAAACATAAGATGACTATTCACAGTTATATATGTAATTGCATTTATAGATATGCTTGCAAAGATAATGTGTCTATTTTAAGCATGCATGTATTGTATGGCTTACATTGAGATGTAATGTTTTCCACTTTTGAGACACATGACTGAACCAGAGAGTTTTGTTTCCATTTATGCTATATTCACGTAGTAAGGCAAAAACTATAAAATGCAAACATGATATAAAATACGTACAATAGCGAGAATAAAGAAAAAGAGAATAAGTCAAGTTGGAAGGTTTGGTCATCCTTCCTATGAGTTCCCAGAGCACACTTTTACTTGGCTTTTGTAGGGATGAAGAAAAATGTGACACATCTTACTCATTGTAAGTATCATTGCTGACATTTCTATACAAGAGGAAAATAGCTAAGAAAAACATTACATCATTTTTTATTAAAAGTTTCAAGTAGCTGCTGGTGGGGTTGCAAATTGGTACAACCACTCTGGAAATCAGTCTGGTGGTTCCTCCGAAAACTGGGCACCTCACTTCCAGAAGATCCTGCTATACCACTCCTGGGCATATACCCAGAGGATTCCCCACCATGTAATAAGGATACATGCTCTACTATGTTCATAGCAGCCCTATTTATAATTGCCAGATGCTGGAAAGAACCCAGGTATCCCTCAACAGAAGAGTGGATGCAAAAAATGTGGTATATCTACACAATGGAGTACTATTCAGCCATTAGAAACAATGAATTCATGAAATTCTTAGGCAAATGGATGGAGCTAGAGAACATCATACTAAGTGAGGTAACCCAGACTCAAAAGGTGAATCATGGTATGCACTCACTAATAAGTGGTTATTAACCTAGAAAACTGGAATACCCAAAACATAATCCACACATCAAATGAGATACAAGAAGAAAGGAGGAGTGGTCCCTGGTTCTGGAAAGACTCAGTGAAACAGTATTAGGCAAAACCAGAACGGGGAACTGGGAAGGGGTGGGAGGGAGGACAGGGGAAGAGAAGGGGGCTTACGGGACTTTCAGGGAGTGGGGGGGGCTAGAAAAGGGGAAATCATTTGAAATGTAAATAAATTATATCGAATAAAAAAAAAGAAAAAAAAGTTTCAAGTAATATGGCTTTCTAAAATGGCCAGTAGAGTCAGGGAAAGCTGCTTGTTTTATGGTTACACTCAAGCTGGGTTGTGGCATATATCTGCCAGTACTCGGGAGGGAGAGTCAGGGATGGCTCTGAGTTCCAGGCCAGTCTGGTCTATACAGAGAGTTCTAGAACAGCCAGAGCTACACAGAAACCTCATCTCAAACAGCTAAACCAAACAAACCAAACAAAATACACAGAGCAAAATTACATTCAATGAGCAATGGACAGTAGTGTGGCAAAATGGTTGGATAAAGTTTACAATTTATACTTTCACTGATGGTATATGCCCAATGAAGTTTGTGTGGTTCACAACCTATGAGTTGTGATCCTTTTCTGGGTCACATAACAGATTTTTAACATTGTGCATCATAACAGTAGTAAAGTTGCAGTTATGAAGTATTAACAAAATAGTTTTATGATTGGGGGTAACAGGAGGACCTGTATTAAAGGGTTCTAATATTAGGAAGATTGAAAACTGCTGATGGATACTTGTCCCTGGACTGTATGAGTATGAGTACTTTTTATTCTTCTAAAGTGTGGGGCAGGATCACTACAAAACGTGGATCTAAGCAATGTGGGTTCTAAGATCTGTGAAATACTTTTGGGTTTGGGTACTGAGACTTGGTTAGGGAATCAAAAGGGTAGGAAAGTCAAATGTAGGAAAAGGTGAGGAACTGCTTTCTGGGCTGCCTTGAAGTCTTGCTGTGGCTTCCAGCATGGCCAGGACCTGATTTCAGGCAACCATATTAGCTTTGTACTCTCTTGAGTTCATATTCAAGAAAGAAAGAGCCTGAGAAAGCCCGTCTGTTCTTTTGTCGCTAATTAGCACCATACAGGGATTGTTTAGTTATCACTTAAAATCAAAGCGGCTTTGGTAAGCATAAGACAAAATTTTAAAGGGATATGAGGCCTTAAATATCAACAAAAACTCTAGCAACTTTTATTGTTCTGCTAGTCCTTCTTGAGGAATATGGTCAGATTTTCTTGAATAATTTAAATTGCTGGGCGTATAATTTCACATCTGAATTATTTTCAAGTAAATAGACCAATACAAATATCATTTGTCAGAGCCCTGTTCATTCCTTATAAACCTCATAGCCAATTGGTAAAAGACTACATTAAAAAATCTACCAGCACCACCTGGATATATCAAAAGATGGTACAGAGGAGAGAAAATGAGCTTCACTTGTAAAATGAGTGAAGATTAGCTCTTGATCAGCCCTCCCTTCTAATCCCATTGAATGCAACCAAAAGATGTGCACTAGTCATGAAAGTGAATGAGGAACCATTAGCTGGAAGAACAGAGACAGACGAGAGAGATGAGACCACCGTGGAGACAGCATACTGGGTGTTTTGGACATTGGGCCAGAATGCTACAGGCATGGTTTCTAAACCTAGCTTTCAGTGTTATGGAATCTTCCACTTAATTTCAATATTAAGGTACTGGCTACACGTAAAAGTACTTCTTTATCACGCAAAGCTATAATTACAAAATATGTTAAATACATGTACTATTGACTATTTCAAGTGTCCATTTATGAACAAATATACTGTGATCCCTATATAACTTTCTCTCTCTCTCTCTCTCTCTCTCTCTCTCTCTCTCTCTCTTCTCCTCTCAAGATTTTTCTTTCATTTTCTCAAAAGAGAAACATTAAACATTTCTATGTGTTCTGTCAGAAGCAGAAGGTACATTTTTGTGGTTATATAGCTTCCCTGTGATAATCATTTGTAGAAAAATGAAGTGTCCTCTCAATCATTGATTCAATGGATCATATGGTCACCTTCTCCATAGAGGAAAAAAAAAAAACCACAGGGCATGAGGGGAACAAGTCAGCACTGGATCTCTTGATCTAATTTCCTTCAGTTTGATATTAGATGACACTTATTTTTAAATTATAGTATAATTAGATCATTTCCCCTTCCTTCTTCTGTCTTCCTTCTCCCTCCATTTTTTCCATTTTTTATTGATATATTTTTTATTTACATGTCAAATGATTTCCCCTTTTCTGGGTCCTCACTCCCTACAAGTCCCATAAGCCCTCTTCCGTCCCCGTGTTCTTCCATCCACCCCTTCCTACTTCCCTGTTCTGGAATTCCCCTATACTCTTGCACTGAGTCTTTCCAGAACCAGGGGACACTCCTCCATTCTTTTTGGACATCATTTAATTTGTGGATTATGTCCTGGGTATTCAAAGTTTCTAGGCTAATATCCACTTATCAGTGAGTGCATACCATGATTGATCTTTTGAGACTGGGTTACCTCACTTAGTATGATGCTCTCCAGCTCCATCCATTTGTCTAAGAATTTCATGAATTCATTGTTTCTAATGGCTGAATAGTACTCCATTGTGTAAATATACCACATTTTCTGTATACATTCTTCCGTTGAAGGACACCTAGGTTCTTTCCAGCTTCTGGCTACTACAAATAGGGCTGCTATGAACATAGTGGAGCATGTGTCCTTATTGCATGCTGAAGAATCCTCTGGATATATGCCCAGGAGTGGTATAACAGGGTCCTCAGGAAGTGTCATGCCAAGTTTTCTGAGGAACCGCCAGACTGATTTCCAAAGTGGTTGCACCATCTTGCAATCCCACCAGCAGTGGAGGAGTGTTCCTCTTTCTCCACATCCTTGCCAGCACCTGTTGTCTCCTGAGTTTTTGATCTTAGTCATTCTGACAGGTGTGAGGTGAAATCTCAGGGTTGTTTTGATTTGCATTTCCCTAATGATTAATGATGTTGAACATTTCTTAAGGTGTTTCTCAGCTCTCTGAAGTTCTTCATGTGAAAATTCTTTGTTTAGCTCCATACCCCACTTTTTAATGGGGTTATTTGGTTCTCTGGGTTCTACTTTCTTGAGTTCTTTGTATATATTAGATATTAGCCCTCTGTCAGATTTAGGGTTGGTGAAGATCCTTTCCCAGTCTGTTGGTTGACGTTTTGTCCTTTTGACGGTGTCCTTTGCCTTACAGAAAATTTGTAGTTTTATGAGGTCCCATTTGTCAATTCTTGATCTTAGAGCATAAGCTATTGGTGTTCTATTCAGGAACTTTCCCCCTGTTTCCATGTCCTCCAGGGTCTTCCCCAGTTTCTTTTTGATTAGTTTCAGTGTGTCAGGTTTTATGTGGAGGTTCTTGATCCATTTGGAGTTGAGCATGGTACAAGGAGATAAGAATGGATCAATGCTCATTCTTCTGCATGCTGACCTCCAATTGAACCAGCACCATTTGTAGAAAATCCTATCTTTTTTCCACTGGATGCTTTCAGCTCCTTTGTCGAAGACCAAGTGACCATAGGTGTGTTGGTTCATTTCTGGTTCTTCAATCCTATTCCATTGATCCACTTGCCTGATATTGTACCAATACCATGCAGTTTTTATCACTATTGCTCTGTAGTAAAGTTTAAAGTCTGGGATACTGAATCCCCCTGAAGTTCTTTTACTGTTGAGAATAGTTATCCTGGGTTTTTTGTTATTCCAGATAAATTTGAGAATTGCTCTTTCTAGCTCTGTGAAGAACTGGGTTGGGATTTTTATGGGGATAGGATTGAATCTGTAAATTTCCTTTGGCAATATGGCCATTTTAACTATATTAATCCTGCCAATCCACGAGCATGGAAGATTTTTCCATTTTCTGAGATCTTCTTCGATTTCCTTCTTCAAAGATCTGAAGTTTTTGTCACTTCTTTGGTTAGAGTCACCCCAATATACTTTATGCTGTTTGTAGCTATTGTGAAGGGGGTCATTTCCCTAATTTCTTTCTCAATCTGCTTATCCTTTGAATATATAAAGACTACTGATTTGCTTGCATTGATTTCGTAGCCAGCCACTTTGCTGAAGTTGTTTATCAGCTGTAGGAGTTCTCTAGTAGAGTTTTTAGGGTCACTTAAGTATACAATCTGCAAATAGTGATAGTTTGACTTCTTCCTTTCCAATTTTTATCCCTTTGACTTCCTTATGTTGTCTAATTGCTAGGACTTCAAGAACTATATTGAAAAGACATGGAGAGAGGGGACAGCCTTGTCTAGTCCCTGATTTTAGTGGGATTGCTTCAAGTTCTCTCCATTGAGTTTGATGTTGGCTACTGGTTTGCTGTATATTGCTTTTACTATGTTTAGATATGGGCCTTGAATTTCTGTCCTTTCCAAAACTTTTAGCATGAAAGGATGCTGAATTTTGTCAAATGCTTTTTCAGTATCTAATGGAATGATCATGTGGTTTTTTTCTTTGAGTTTTTTTATGTAATAGATAGCATTTATGGATTTCCTTATATTGAACCATCCCTGCATCCCTGGGATGAAGCCTACTTGATCATGGTAGATGATCGTTTTGATGTGTTCTTGGATTCATTGGGCAAGAATTTTATTTAGTAGTTTTGCATCGATATTCATAAGGGAAATTGGCCTGAAATTCTCTTTCTTAGTTGGATCTTTGTGTGGTTTTGTTATCAGCGTAATAGTGGCTTCGAAGAAGGAGTTGGGTAGTGTTCCTTCTGTTTCTATTTGCTGGAAAAGTTTGAAGAGTATTGGTGTTAAGTCTTCTTTGAAGGTCTGATAGAATTCTGCACTGAAACCATCTGGTCCTGTGCTTTTTTTTGGTCAGAAGCCTATCTATTACCCCTTCTATTTCTTTAGGGGTTATAGATCTGTTTAGATGGTCTATTTGATCCTGGTTTAATTTTAGTAATTGGTATCTCTCTGAGAAAATGTCCATTTCCTCCAGATTCTCCAGTTGTGTTGAGTATAGGTTTTTGTAGTAGGATCTGATGATTTTTTGAATTTCCTCGGTTTCTGTTGTAATATCTCCCTTTTCAGTTCTAATTTTGTTAATTTGGATACTTTCTCTGTGCCCTTTGGTTAGTCTGGCTAAGGGTTTATCTATCTTGTTGATTTTTTCAAAGAACCAGCTTTTGGTTTTGTTGATTCTTTGTATGGTTCTCTTGGTTTCTACTTGATTGATTTCAGCCCTGAGTTTGATGATTTCCTGTATCCTTTTCCTCCTGGGTGAATTAGCTTCTTCTTGTTCCAGGGCTTTCAGTTGTTCCGTTAATCTTCTAGTGTATGCTCTCTCGAATTTCTTTTTGGAGGCACTCAAAGCTATGAGTTTTCCTCTTAGCACTGCTTTCATTGTGTCCCATAGATTTGTGTATGTTGTGCCTTCATTTTCATTAAATTCTAAGAAATCTTTGATTTCTTTCTTTATTTATTCCTTGACCAATGTATCATTTAGTAGAGTATTGTTCATTTTCCATGTGTCTGTGGGCTTTCTGTTGTTTTTATTGTTATTAAAGACCACTTTTACTGCATAGTGATCTGATAGGAGGCATAGAATTATTTCAATCTTCTTATATTTGTTGAGGTCTGTCTTGTGACCAACTATATGATCTATTTTGGAGAGGGTACCATGAGGTGCTGAGAAAAAGGTATATTCTTTTGCTTTGGGATGAAAAGTTCTATATATATCTGTTAACTCCTATTGGTTCAAAGCTTCAATTAGTTTCACTGTCTCCCTGTTTATTTTCTGTTTTCCTGATCGGTCCATTGGTGAGAGTGGAGTGTTGAAGTCACCTACAATTATTGTGTTAGGTGCAATGTGTACTTTGAGCTTTAGTAACGTTTCTTTTATAAATGAGGGCACCCTTGTATTTGGGGCATAGATGTTCAGGATTGAGAGTTCTTCTTCTTGGATTTTTCCTTTGACCAGCAAGTAGTGACCTTCCATGTCTCTTTTGATGACATTAGGTTGAAAGTCAATTTTATCTGAAATTAGAATCGCAACTCCGGCTTGTTTCCTGGGACCATATGCTTGTAGAATTGTCTTCCAGCCTTTTACTCTAAGGTAGTTTTTGTCTTTGACACTGAGGTGTGTTTCCTGTATGCAGCAAAATGTAGGGTCCTGTTTACATAACCAGTCTGTTAGTCTATGTCTTTTTATTGGGGAATTGAGTCCATTGATGTTAAAAGATATCAAGGAGTAGTGGTTATTGCTTCCTATCATTTTTGATTTTAATTTTATACTTGTGTGGTTATCTTCTTTGTGTTTGATGAAAGAAGCTTAATATCCTGCTCTTTCCAGGGTATAGTTTCCCTTGTTGTAATGGTGTTTTCCCCCTATTATCCTTTGTAGGGTTGGGTTTGTAGAAAGATATTGTGTAAATTTGGTTTTGTCATGGAATATCTTGGTTTCTCCATCTATAGTATTTGAGAGTTTCGCTGGGTATAGTAGTCTCGGCTGCCATTGTGTTCTCTTAGAGTCTGCATGAGCTCCGCCCAGGATCTTCTAGCTTTCATGGTCTCTGGTGAGAAATCTGTTGTAATTCTAATAGGTCTTCTTTTATATGTTACTTACCCTTTTTCTCTTACTGCCCTAAGTATTCTTTCTTTGTTTAGTACATTTGGGGTTTAGATTATTATGTGACGGAAGGTATTTCTGTTCTGGTCCAGTTTGTTTGGAGTTCTGTAGGCTTCTTGTATATTCATGGGTATCTCTCTCTTTAGGTTAGGGAAGTTTTCTTCCATAATTTTATTGAAGATATTTGCTGGCCCTTTAAGTTGTAAATCTTCACTCTCATCAATGCCTATAATCCTTAGATTTGGCTTTCTCATTGTGTCCTGGATTTCCTGGATATTTTGGGTTACAAGCTTTTTGCATTTTGCATTTTCTTTAACTGTTGAGTCCATGGTTTCTATGGTGTCTTCAGCATCTGAGATTCTTTCTTCTATCTCTTGTATTCTGTTGTTGATATTTGCATCTATGGTCTCTGATTTCTTTCCAAGGTTTTCTATCTCCAAAGTTGACTCCCTTTGTGCTTTCTTAGATGTTTCTACTTCTGTTTTTAGATCCTGGATGTTTTTGCTCAGTTCTGTCATTTGCTTGTTTGTGTTTTCCTCTAATTCTTTAAGAGATTTTTGTGTTTCCTCTTTCATGATTTCTGCCTGTTGATCAAAGTTCTCCTGTATTTCTTTAAGTAATTTTTCCATTTCCTCCTTATTGGCTTTTGTATTCTTCTGAATTTCTTTCAATGCTTTTTGTGTTTCCCCTGTAAGGGCTTCTAATTTTTGATCCATTTTCTCCTGAATTTCTTTAAGTATGTCCTTCATGTGTTCCTGTACCAGCATCATGACCAGTGATTTTAAATCCAAATCTTGTTTTTCTGGTGTGTTGGGGTATCCAGGACTTGCTAATGTTGGAGAATTGGGTTCAGATACTGCCATAATGCCTTGCTTTCTGTTAGTAATGTTCCTATGTTTGCCTTTAGCCATCTAGTTCTCCCAGGTGTTAGATGGTCTTAGTGTCACTGGCTGGAGCTTCAACCTACTTTTTATCTTTAAGGTTATCTCTGCAACACTGGATGACTGGGTTTCCTCTGGCACAGATTACTGATATGCTACATTCCTCTTTTGTGCCTTTGGAGCCCTTCTCAGTCTTGCCTCAAGCAATGTTATACTTAGGTTGTCAAGGTCAACCTGGTGTTCTCTGTCTGCTCTATTATGGAACAAAGATATTGTGGTGGGGATCACTCCCTATGTTGATTCTCACATAGGACACAGGTCCTGTGATGGACTGGCTTGCAGATAAACCACCTATGTGCTCAATTCCTGAGTGCAGGCAGACCCCTGGCGGTTTGCACCACCAGAAATCTAAAGCTCAGGGTGAAACAGTACCTAGTGATCATTTTCTGTCCTGGCAGGCAGCAAATTTTCTCCCTCCAAATGAAACCATCCTATATATATATCTTCAATCTTGTGGCCATTTTTTTTTTGTTTGTTTCTTTGAGACAGGGTTTCTCTGTATAGCCCTAGCTGTCCTGGAACTCACTCTGTAGACCAGGCTGGCCTTAAACTCAGAAATCTGCCTCCCTCTGCCTCCCAAGTGCTGGGATTAAAGGCATGTGCCACCATGGCCTGGCCTGTGGCCATTTTTTATTAATTATTCACACACACACACACACACACACACAGAGAGAGAGAGAGAGAGAGAGAGAGAGAGAGAGAGAGAGAGAGAGAGAGGGAGGGAGGGAGGGAGGGAGAGAGAGAGCTCCTAAATACATCAATAGAACCTGCTTAGTTTATATAATGTTAACTGCATTTTTGGTTTTAGAGATGGCCAGTTGGTATTGGATAGCCTACTGATGTGCTGTTTCCTAGGGATGAGAAGGCATATAGAAAGGTGAAATACAGGGCAGTTTTTAAAACTTCTATTTATCTTGAGCTCATGTATTTGAAATCTTTTAACATGATACATTTATTTACTCATGATATATAGTAGCAGGCAAATGTAGACCATTGTAAAAGTCTCTCTATTTGCACTAATGTGGTATATCTCCACTAGAAATGTGCTTTGTGCTATCATTTCTCACAAATTTGCTGCAGGGAATCTATAGAAAAACAAGATCTGTCAATTGCTGATATTTATGATCAACTTTAAAGAAGCATCATGCCAATGTAAAGAAGAGCTTACACTTCCCTATGCCACAGGGATGATTTACACCTGTTATTATCTAAAGTCAAATGGCTTCTAGAATATTATGCTGATTGAGCCTTACCACTGGAGACAACACAGAGACAAATGCCGACATCAAACCTTTAAGTGCTGTCAGATACACTAAAGATCCTTGACACATCTTTGTATATGAGCTCACATATATTTACTGCCCCTTAACTTGCTGAGAGGTCTGACACAAGATTAGTTTAAAACGTGAAATAGTTAGAGAAGATACGGACATTTAAAATGCATATCAGCAAGATGCAGAAAAAGACAGAGGAGGAGAGTGGAGGAGGATAACATAGAAAAACAAAATACATGTGAAAATGCTTCAATAAAACCTATTACTCTGTAAGATAACTAAAAGTAAAAACCCTAATACTGTAGGTAATTAAAATTCTATAATCATTAGCATCCTGAAGTTCAAAAAGATGCAGAAATACATTTTTGGAATCCAAACCAATATCAAATTACTGTGGCCAATTACACTTAGAATTTATTAGTTTTTAAGGGAATGTGGTGAAATTATGTTCTTATTAATGGGGAAATTGCAAATTAAACAGTTCATCAAGCTATCCAAATACACAAGAGGAAAATTATAAAAGACTAAAATAAAAAATATATATATATACACTTGACCTAAATTCTCCTTAAAATTTCTATTGAAACAACTGAAAATTTCTTATGCAGTCCACAGGCTAAAGAGATGAATTAGCATTGCTTGGCATGAAATGCAACAGCATAATTCAGGAGAATTGGGGCTTTTAGAAGTGACATAAATCAATGAATGTACTTACTAAGGATTATCTATGGGCAGGAAACAATCAATGGGTTTGGTGGAATTGTTTTTTGAAAGCACAGCACCTTTCTTAATTTATACTATAATATCAGTGTCTTTGATAAAGGAGATTTTAGAGAATGCGTTTTGCTCTCAACTTTCTGCTTTAGCTGAGAGAAGAAAAAACAGCAAACAGTTATTCCATTTCTAGACCTAAAATGTATAAGGTGCAGAAAGACTTCAATATAAGTCTTTGTTAAATCTTCCCTTCTTTCTTCTAAGTCTTTTCTGGTTAGATGATTTTTTTAAACAGAAAATTGATTTTGGCTGACCTTGTTGTAGAGTTAGGCCACTAAAAGTGGGTTCCTGGGGGGCTACAGGATTCCTACAGAGCAGAGGAGGATTAAGAAAAATATCCCCTACCAGGAAAGCACACTGCAATATCGTGTGTCCTATTTGACACCTTGATGTTTGACAGTCATTGCTGACTTCTAGAGTTTTCCTCTATTCTCCTGTTTAATCACCATCTGCTCCTCCCTAAACCCCTTTAACTCACATCTGTATATATCTGTGTATTTTTGTGTTCAGGCATATGTGCAATAATAGTTCACTCAATCCTCAGACTACCCTCCAACATTTACAAGGAAATTCAGCTTCATTTATATAAACCGTTGTGAAAAAGCAGCAATAGCAGTATTGTAAATTTTTCTTAGTCTTAACTGCCACCATTACATATCATTGCTCAATAGTTTATTTCAGGATATACTTGGCTAAAAATATGATTTTGAAAACCAAGAATTAAGAAAGACTATATCTGAAACTTCATTTCTCTTTCTAATAGCATCACCCAGTCGAAAGAATTACAGGGATGGAAATGGAGAGGAGCCTGAGGAAACGAAGGTCTAGGGATAGTTCCAAAGTGGAACCCAAATCAAGGGGAGCTTCCAAGGCCTGACACTGTTACTGAAGCTGTGGAGCACTCACAATAAGGGACCTAGCATGACTGCACTCCAGAAGACCCAACAAGCAGCTAAAACAGTCAGATGCAGATATTTGCACCCAACCAATGACCCCTGCTGTTGAATTAGGGGAAGGTTAAAAGAAGGAGAGGAGAAGGGTGACCTTGTCGGAGAACCAGCAGTCTCAATTAATCTGGACCTCAGTGATCTCTCAAACACTACACTACCAACCAGGTAGCAAACACCAGCTGATATGAGGCCCCCAACACATATACAACAGAGGACTGCTGGGTCTGTGTTCATTCAGAGATGATTCACCTAACCCTCAAGAGACTGGAGGCCCCAGGGAGTTTAAAGGTCAGGTGGGTTAGAGGGTGGGGACATCCATTTGGAGACAGGGGAGTGGGGAGGAGGTATAAGATGTGGAACAATTGGAGGGTAGACAGGGTGGGAATAAAATATGGAGTGTAAAAAAATAAAGTAAAGGAATTTACTTGGAATTTTAAGATGGTTTAGAGTATTTCTATAATTGTTCATGAACATACTGTGTTCCCACTTAAACTTTTACATTTTAGGATAAGTATTATGATGTGCTTTGTTATCTAAATTTTCCTTATTTGAAAATGGAATTATCTCTGGATTTAAGTTGGAGGCTTTGGCTCCTTGACAGTATCTGAAATATTTTCACAATGTCAGAAAGTTCAAGGTAATTTTCATAATCTATTCTGAGTTTCCTTTTCCTTTACATTCTCATTTTCTTATGAGTGAGTTTTTCAAAGGCTATATGATGTGTGATATTGCAACAGATTGAATGTAGAAGCAAATCTCAGAATCCAGATGTCTTCTATTAAGCCAAATACCAAAGAAACTCTATGAACATAAAACAATCACTTCTTTTACTAATTTCTGTTTGCTTTGGAAGAAATACACAGTTTTGTTTCATTAAAGTATGTTATTTATACCAACACATATTGGATTTGTTTTATTTATATTATTTTTATGGGTTTCTAAATAAATATTTTATTTAATATGCAGTTTTAATAGTTAGCTGGCTAAATATTCATAAACACTAATACATATTAGATTCATTTGTTTATGTTTTTATACAGCTTTCTAAATAAATATATCAATTCATATACAGTTTTTTGAGGAGGACAGGATAAACCCTGGCAAATCTATGCCTGTTTGAACTTTCAGTAACTAAGTGCATAGGCTTCTTAGACTGGAATTTTATGTCACCTTCTTAGACTTATTTTTCTTTCCTTTTCATTTAAAGTGCCAGTTTGAGTTTTCTTCACTTTCTATTTTTGGAGTCACTTAATATTTGTTCATGTTTTAAAAGACTGCCTCTTAGTAATCTATATATTAAAGAAATATTAGATGACCAGCTGTTTTCTCAGAACTTATAATTATAAATAAAAATAACTTTTATCTTTTTATAGGGAAAATAGTTTTAATAAAAATCAGTGATATTGTAAAATTCAACTATGGCAAGTGACTGAGGAAAATGATACATTTTCTTTCTTACTGTGATATTTTGATGTGATCTTAGAGAAAAAAATGGGAAATCATCTCCTGGGAAATTATATTGGAAATGAAATGTGAAGTATGCATCAGTGTTCATGTTAGGGTGGCTGGAAAGAATATTATATATTGGGAAGATGGCATGTGGGAAGTTCCTTTGAAAGAAGACTGCATGGGGGGTGGCGGATGGGCATGCAGGATGAATGAAAGGTGTAATAACAACTGGTTTATCATCAGTACAAGAGGCACGAGTGAAATTACAAGCAATGACCAAGCTATAGAAGACTAGATACACATGGTACAATGTTTTGCCTTTTTTTTTTTTTTTTGGTGTTACATGATGTATTGTAGATGTATCACGGAGGGAATGGATAACCAGGACTCCTTATTATAATGTTTTGATTTAATTTGTATGCATATAAGTGAGCTCAGCTGTGCAATGATGCCATTTAATTACAATGTTAAGGACAGAATTACTGTACCTCATTGACAGATAATGTGTAAGTATGTACTAAAAGCATATGTGTCATTCTAAGAAATATTTAAAAAATTAAGAAATGGTTGCACTCAGAATTTTCCTTTGACAGGGTGGTTAGACAGTAGGATTTTGAGGGAGAAGGTTCCAGAGGCCTTCAAAGAGCATATCTTTTCCTTGTTATTTTCCTTTGTGGCTAAGTATATTAAGTTGGGGAGCTGGAGAAACTCTGGAAGCATTTGAGGAAGGAAAAACTAATCAGAGTATTTTGTTTAAAATGGACTTTTTCATATATAAGAAGAGTAGACTCCACAGGATAGTTTATATGTTTACATGTAAGTACTACATTACAGTTTGGTTCTTGTTATGACCATTAGGTACATGATAAGATGCATATGGTAACTCTGTTTTTCGATGGTTCTTAGTTATAAGTCTTTAGTCATCGAGGAGTTCTTATTCTTTACTGAATGCTTTAAAATATTTTATGCATGCTATTTGAAAGTTATAGTTTCCTATGATTTAAAAGAGTAATAATATTTCTGATTATATGCTATTTATTTGCTTTAAGGACTTATTTTAATTATATTTTATTATTTTTACTAGCTGTCCTTTTATTATTTTTAATTGGATATTTTATTTACTTATATTTCAAATGTTATCGCCTTTCTAGATTTTCCCTTGGCAACCCCCCTATCCTATCCTGCCTTACCCTGCTTTCTTGGCATTGGAACTTTCTGGTTGCTACCCCCAGTTCTACATCCCCCATTTCTACGTACCTCTGTTCAATTTCCTGACCCTCTGTACATCTCCTCCATTTCCTCCCATTCCTGATTCCTCCCCTTTTCCCCACCTTCTCTTTCTCCAAAGTCCCTCCCATCCTCTATTTCTCTTTATTATTTTGTTCCCCCTTCTAAGTAGGACTGAAGCATCCACTCTCTGGTTTTTCCTTCCTCTTGAGCTTCATGTGGTCCATGAGTTGTATTGTGGGTATTCCATGCTTTTTGCTAATATCTACTTATCTGTGAGTACATACCATGTGTGGTCCTTTGTGACTGAGTTACCTCACTCAGGATGATATTTTATAGATACATCCTTTTGCCTGTGAATTTAATGAAGTCATTGTTTTCAATAGCAGAATAATATTCCATTGTGTAAATGTACCACAATTTCTGTATCCATTCCACTGGTGAGGGACATCTGGCTTGTTTCTAGCTTCAGGCTATTATTAATATGGCTGCTATGAACATAGTGGAACATGTGTCCTTATTACATGTTGGAGCATCTTCTAGGTATATGCTCAGGAGTGGTATAGTAGGGCTTGCTGTGGTGAGAGAACTGGGTTTTGATGATACCAAGTAGTCTTGGTTTCTGTTGCTCATGTTCCTGCCCTTGCCTCTCACCATCTGGTTATCTCTGGTGTTACCTGGTCTTGCTGTCTCTGACTGTGGCTTGTCCCTCCTATAAAACTGTGTGTCAGTACTACTGGGAGACCAGTTCTCTCCAGGAAAAATTTAGGTATGAAGAACTGTGGTACAGGGTCAGCTCAGGAACAGATGGAAACCAGAATCTTATGGAGTGTTTTTCGACTTAAAAAAAAAATCACACATGTTCTGTCAGACATACAAGTTCCAATAAGAGCATCTATTTTAATTTCATAAATTTTGTATAAAACAGTGAATTTAATACAGCTTTATAGTCTTCTATCTCTTCAGATAGCTGTGTTAACTTGAACAATTACCAGAAGCCTTTTTCTATCATTATTTGTAGTTCTAAATGGATGAAAGCGAAAATATTGTCACAAATAGCAGCCCACAGTTGTTGACTGTTTTTTTCTTTGCAGTAAATGAATCAAGGCATTATTTTTAGGGGAAGATGAAAGCACTTGCAGAGGCCATTTAGAACTGAACTTCTCTGCATGAAGGCCATTCACCCCAAGCCTATCAATCATATATGACTATCAGCCAATCTTTGTTGGCTGTAATTTCTCTAGCAAAGGGTAAGGCAGTGCAGCTATCTCCAGCTTTGATGAAACTTTTATGAAGGAAAATTTATACTAGTTGTATCTGATGCTCAGTCAGGAGCTGATTAAATGATTTATATTTTGCCTGGTCAGAAAAACCAGTCAGATTAAAAACTCTGGCATTTCCCCTTCAGAGCGCAAATCCTTGTCTTCCGGTCATTGCTGAGCAAAATTCTCAATGTGGTTCAAGGGCAGCGCAGTGGATCTTATATTTCTTCATAAAAGGCATTAGTTAAGTGTTTGGATGAGAATTTTTAATGTTTCTTAAAACTGCCTTTTTCCTTCATATACATCCATGCCAAATAAGACATCAATTTAGAGTTGTTTTGGAGTTTCAAGAGACAGGATACATATTGGATTTACTTAAATATTTTCCAGAAGTCTTATCTGTCAATTGCAAGGTACACATGACTTCAGATTAGAATCAAGGACCTCCATATAAAACCAGATACACTGAAACTAATATAAGAGAAAGTGGGGAAGAGCCTCGAACACATGGGCACAGGGGAAAATTTCCTGAATAGAACACCAATGGCTTATGCTCAAAGATCCACAAATGGGACCTCATAAAATTGCAAAGCTTCTGTAAGGCAAAGGAGGCTGTCAATAGAACAAAATTGTAACCAACAGATTGGAAAAAGATCTTTATCAATCTTACATTCAATAGAAGGCTAATATCTAATATATACAGAAAACTCAAGAAGTTAGATTCCAGGGAATCAAATAACACATTTTAAAAATGTGGTACAGAGCTAAACAAAGAAATCTTAAATGGTCTAGAAGAACCTAAAGAAATATTCAACATCAGGGAAGAGTAAATCGAAATTCCACCTCACACCAGTTAGAATGGGTAAGATCAAACACACAGGTAACAGCAGATGCTGGCAAGGATGTGGAGAAAGAGCAACACTCCTCCATTGCCAGTGGGATTGCAAGCTGGTATAACTACTCTGGAAATCAGTCTGGAGGTTCCTCAGAAAATTGGATATAGTACTACCTGAGAACCCAGCTATACTACTCCTGGGTATATATCCAAAAGATTCTCCAACATATAACAAAGAGACCTGCTCTACTATGTTCATAGCAGCCTTATTTATAATAGCCAGAAGCTGGAAAGAACCCAGCTTTCCTTCAACAGAGAAATGGATACAGAAAATGTGGTATATTTATATAATGAAAAATAATACTCAGCTATTAAAAAATGACTTCATGAAATTCTTAGGCAAATGGATGGAACTAGAAAGTATCATCCTGAATGATGTCATGCAGTCACAAAAGAACACACATGGAATGCACTCACTAATACGTGGATATTAGCCCAAAAGCTTGGAATACCCAAGATAAAATTTATAGCCCACATTAAGCTGAAGGATGAAGACCAAAGTGTGAATACATCAGTCCTTCTTAGAAGAGGGAACAAAATACTCACTGGAGGAAATACTGGGACAAAGTGTGGAGCAGAATCTAAAGGAAAGGCCATCCAGAGACTGTCCCACCTGGGGATCTATCCCATACACAGATCTCACATCCAGACTCTATTACAGGTACCAAGAAGTGCTTGCTGACAGGGACTTGGTATAGCTGTCTCCTGAGATGCTCTGCCAGAGCCTGACAAACACAGATGCAGATGCTGGCAGCCAACCATTGGACTGAGCTTGGGGTCCCCAATGGAGGAGTTAGAGGAATGAAGTCAAGTATGGATATAGAGGCCCAAGACTGTTCTCTGGAACTGTGTCCTGGTACAAGCTTCGATGTTGGTGATAGACCTGGGGGTTGGAGTAATAGGATAATATGGACTCACACAACTAGACTGTAGAGAAGGTTATAAAAGGTCCGACTTGGGGAAGAGGCTGGAATGAGGTATGGGAAAATCCTGTGTGTTGGAGGCAGATGGGATGGGTCTTGGTGGAAGCCTGTGGTTCCAGTGCAGATGGTGCTCAGATGTGAAACCTGGGCTAGATCTTGGGATTTGTGGAATGTCAAAGACCAGGCAGATCTTTTGAGCAATATGGAGGATTTGACTTGGTAGAGAGGTTGGATGAACATCTTTCTCTTCTTTATATTGTTACCATACTATTTTCATCAATCATTCATTACACTCAGGGTTTGTGCACTACTATAATACATCTCTCTCCTGATTCATAGACTTAAACCTACAGTACAGGTTAGAGTATAGTGGACCCTCCACAAATATTCACTTTTACAATGTAGGAGCAAATAAAATAAGTCATAATGATTTTTGTAATCAGTCATCATATATTTCCTCAGAGATATAAAACTCATTATGAATGTAGCATGAAAGCCAGTGAATAAGGAGAACGATACTACCAAGTGATATAATATCATGTAGATATGCGTTTTATGTATTGTATTTGAACTCTTACGGATATATAACAATGTAGATGGTTTATTTGAAATGTCAGGACTTTCTGATAAGACTTTCAACACATCAATGTATTCAGTAATTTAGTGATGGTATTATATTAAAATTTGTGCACATGTTAATACAGAGCTCACAGGAAAATGAAAAATAAGTTTTCAAATAAAAAAGGGATTTAGTATTTCATCACTCATAATAGTCTCTTCAGCTATTCTGCTGGGCCTCGGTGAGTATAATCTCATTCTTCATGATCATTAGGCTTATTTCACAGAATAAGTATTTGCTTATGTGACAGCTACTGGGAAAATATTAGGAAGGATTCTACTCTGTCCTCCTAGCATTTTATCTTCTTTGTGGATTAAGGTACAATGTCAGCCAAAGCAGTGATCAAAATTAGTTCTGAGCTATTTAAGATAGAATCCTTGCATGTCTCTCCTGCTCTTCTCAGGCACATCAGGGAGTTGAAGACCTTGATTTCATACTTGATTTTTATTGTTTATGTGCTTGTTTTTCTCAGTTAATGGGAAATATAATTTTATACATTGTTTGTCAACCAATAAACATCTCCTCCTCTTTCACCCTGTATCCTCATAAGCATTAAATTAATACTGGTGGTCTGGCAACCATATTAGCTTAATCACTGCAAAATTTATACCTGGTGCCACTTGCACTATTATTATCACATCTCTGTTATCCATGGGAAAAGAGAGAAAATTAATTACAGGTAATTGTTCTCTAAAATGATTGTGTAATTGAGCAGAAACAGATCAACTCCAAAAAAAAAATCTATGGTAGGTTTGTTCATCTATGATTCAACATATATGTTCATTTATTTAAGGTTAGAAGAGATATCTCATAGAAATAAAATGATAAATAGGCCCATAGAGCCCAGCTTCTTCCAGATGTACAGGGCATGTCAACATTTATGCTGCTATTATGGTGATTTGAATGAGAATTCTCTCCATAGTCCCATGTACTTGAACACTTAACTTGATCCTAAATTGTAGGCAGTGTTTGTGGAGGTCTCTCTGGTGCAAACTTGCTAGAGGTAACTTTGAGGTTCCAAACCATGTGCCTTTCTTATTGGAATCTCTTTCTCTGAATATCTGTCTGTCTGTCTCTCTGACATGTACTTAGGATTCCACATTGAACATCATACATGTCACCATCATTGCTCTCATACATCCTCCCTGCTGTTTGCCACCTCTACCCTGCCATTATGGACTCCTAAAACTCTGGAGCTATAAATCAAAATCTTCTATAAGCTGTCTTGGGTGCAAGGTCTTTTATCATAGCAACACAACTAATTGATACAACTGTCAACTATAAGCTGAAAGATATGTGGAGTCCTTAGATATGAGAATCATAGGAGAGTCATCTGTATTCTCAACATTCCATATTTGTTATTCTGCATACTGTTGCCATTTTAAGGGTTCAATTAATGTATATAGAATGTAAATTTAAATAGCTTAAATTGACCCACCAAACTGAAAGGTGATAAGGAACTAATGACCCCAATATTTATCTATATTTGTATCCATATTTCACAGATATATACACACATACAAATGAGTATATATTTTTTGTGTACATATGTTTGTATGTATGCATATATATTACTTCTTTTTCATAGTATGTAGTACAGGAACTTTGAATAAATAATACAGTATATACTTTTTTCATTTGAATGTATACATCTTTGCTTTTCTTTGGTATGTATGCCCAAATCATGATTATGTTCAATTTCATGGCAGAAATAAGTTGACTTTGAATTCTGACACTGTATATAATAGAGAAAGGTTATTCATTCATAAGAAATTGAATGATAATTTTGCTCCTTCTTTCTTTCTCATTTCAAGTGCTTTGCGAGTTCACCAACCAATCTAATCAGCACAGTTGGTGCATGAGTCCTGTGGTTTCAATGGTTATTATGACCATAAAGGCAGTGTTTGAGCTATGGAGAAAGTTTGATGTCAGAGTATTCATGCACCAGCTTTCAAAACACTGCTAATGATGCCATTTTCATATTTTCCCCAAGACCCTTATTGACTTTACAAATATGGAATTTTACCCATTGGGAAGAAATTGATTAAATTATTGTACATTTAAGTCTGCTTATGACATATTACAAGTGTATGTGAGGGGCACAGGAAAGAAACTTCCAACAAGACTGGTCTGCTGGTGAAAGGACTTTATTTTGGGTAAGACAGAGAAAATAGCGTGAGGCATTTGGAAAAGTCTAGAGCAGAGGAAAAGGGAAAGAGCCTGGATGTAGCCAAGGCTATCTGTTTGAAAGAGAAGAGAATACAGTATCAGGTATTAAAAAGTGGTGAGCTAGGAATAAGGAACATGGGATGGACAAATCATTTGGATTATAAGGTGGAGGAGTAGCTGGGGAAGGGAAACTTTTTTTGAATGGAAACTCCTTTTCGCAAGTCCAGGAGGAATATCTTATCAGCAGAAATCCTGTATCCATCTTGAGCTCGTTTCTCGACACATGGAGAGTCTGAGACCTAACAATGAGTACTTCTGAGACATTTTTTTCTTTTGGTTTTTCAAGACAGGATTTCTTTTTGTTGTTCTGGCTGTCCTGGAACTTGCTTGGTAGAGCAGCCTTGCCTCAAATTCACAGAGGTCTGTCTGGTTTTGCCTCGCCAGCATTGGGATTAAAGGCATGCACCACCACCTTCAGCCTCTTGGTACAATTTTGCATTGAAAGTGTATTAACTAGTGTTATAAAACAATCAGATGGAGTACAGGAAGGGTATAGTTAAATAAAATCTGACTGTGAATGTATGGTTTCAGTGTTTATACCAGGGCTCCTCTTTCATGTTTGAGATGTTTGTGGTCTAGCTTCAAACCAGCCGAGGATGAGACTTTACTTAGCATTGCATTTGGATTTGTGTTACTCTCGGTTAAATTTTAATTATTTTGACATGCATAAGTACTTCATTAATGAAAGCTGACCCAATAGGTTTATTCAAAATCGAATGACTTAAACATTTAGTAGAACTACTTTGGGAATAAATATCCAGATGATGGAGCAGAGAAAAAAGACTAGTTATGATTTAATTTAACTCAAAAGCTAAAAGTGGCAATTTTGGTATATTTTATGATGTGGTTTCCTGTTTTTTTAAAAATAGTTAAAACAAGTATATCTATATCATATCTTAGTCTTATTAACATTGTTATTAGTCTTAATTGTGGTCTTTTATCTCTTATATTTAGATATTATTTTAGTTCTATTTATCCCTTATTGAGCCTCCTATGAAAATAATTTTTTGCCAGGGTTTCCTAATGTGAAATGTTAAATTGAATGTGAGCCAAGTTTTGAGTTAGCATGATTATTTATGCAATATTTACCTTCATGAATTAAATATTTAGTAGTTCATGAAAATAACAATATGAAGGATTCACATTTAAAGAGGCACTTTAGGATCGAGCTAATCCCATGCCTCCTATCAGATCACTATGGTGTAAGAGTGGTTTTCAATAGCAACAAAAACAACAGAAAGCCCACATACACATGGAGGCTGAACAATACTCTACTCAATGACACCTTGGCCAAAGAAGAAATAAAGAAAGAAATCAGAGACTTTTTAGAATTTAATGAAAATGAAGGCACAACATACCCAAATCTTTGGGACACAATGAAAGCAGTGCTGAGAGGAAAACTCATAGCCCTGAGTGCCTCCAAAAAGAAAATGGAGAGTGCATATACCAGCAGCTTAATGACACACCTGAAAGCCCTGGAACAAAAAGAAGCTATTTCACTCAGGAGGAGTAGAAGACAGGAAATCAACAAACTCAGGGCTGTAATCAATCAAGTGGAAACAAAGAGAAACATACAAAGAATCAACGAGTCCAGGAGCTGGTTCTTTGAGAAAATCAACAGGATAGATAAACCCTTAGCCAGACTGACCAAAGGGCACAGAAAAATTATCCAAATTAACAAAATTAGAAATGAAAAGGGGGATATTACAACAGAAACTGAGGAAATCCAAAAAATCATCAGATCCTACTACAAACGCCTATACTCGACACAACTGGAGAATCTGGAGGAAATGGACAATTTCCTAGACAGATACCAAATACCAAAATTAAATCAGGACCAAATAGATCATCTAAACAGTCCCATAACCCCTAAAGAAATAGAAGGGGTCATAGAAAGTCTTCCAACCAAAAAAAGCACAGGACCAGATGGTTTCAGTGCAGAATTCTATCAGACCTTCAAAGAAGACCTAACACCAATACTCTTCAAACTATTCCATAAAATAGAAACAGAAGGAATCCTACCCAATTCCTTCTACGAAGCCACAATTACGCTGATACCAAAGCCACACAAAGATCCAACAAAGAAAGAAAACTTCAGACCAATCTCCCTTATGAACATCAATGCAAAAATACTCAATAAAATTCTTGCCAACCGAATCCAAGA
This sequence comes from Apodemus sylvaticus, assembly GCF_947179515.1. Classification (NCBI taxonomy): domain Eukaryota; kingdom Metazoa; phylum Chordata; class Mammalia; order Rodentia; family Muridae; genus Apodemus; species Apodemus sylvaticus. The sequence goes on from NC_067482.1 coordinate 24,771,451, forward strand.
ACACATCAAAACGATCATCCACCATGATCAAGTAGGCTTTATCCCAGGGATGCAGAGTTGGTTCAATATACGGAAATCCATCAATGCAAACCACTACATAAACAAACTCAAAGAACAAAACCACATGGTCATTTCATTGGATGCTGAAAAAGCATTTGACAAAATTCAGCATCCTTTCATGCTTAAAGTCTTGGAAAGAACAGGAATTCAAGGCCCATACCTAAACGTAGTGAAAGCAATATACAGCAAACCGGTAGCCAGCATCAAACTAAATGGAGAGAAACTTGAAGCAATCCCACTAAAATCAGGGACTAGACAGGGCTGCCCCCTTTCTCCTTATCTTTTCAATATTGTACTTGAGGTACTAGCTCGGGCAATTCGACAACATAAGGAGGTCAAAGGGATACAAATTGGAAAGGAAGAAGTCAAACTATCATTATTTGCAGATGACATGATCGTCTACCTAAGTGACCCAAAAAACTGCACTAGAGAGCTCCTACAGCTGATAAGCAACTTCAGCAAAGTGGCAGGTTACAAAATCAACTCAAGCAAATCAGTGGCCTTCCTATACTCAAAGGATAAGCAGGCTGAGAAAGAAATTAAGGAAATGACCCCCTTCACAATAGCCACAAACAGTATAAAGTACCTTGGGGTGACTCTTAGCAAACTTGTGAAAGATCTGTATGACAAGAACTTCAAGACTCTGAAGAAGGAAATGGAAGAAGACCTCAAAAAAAAAGGGAAAACCTCCCATGCTCATGGATCGGTAGAATCAATATAGTTAAAATGGCCATTTTGCCAAAAGCAATATACAGATTCAATGCAATACCCATCAAAATCCCAACTCAATTCTTCACAGAGTTAGAAAGAGCAATTATCAAATTCATCTGGAATAACAAGAAACCCAGGATAGCTAAAACTATTCTCAGCAACAAAAGAAATTCTGGGGGAATCAGTATCCCTGACCTCAAGCAATACTACAGAGCAATAGTGTTAAAAACTGCATGGTATTGGTACAGTGACAGGCAGGAGGATCAATGGAACAGGATTGAAGATCCAGAAATGAACCCACACACCTATGGCCACTTGATCCTCGACAAAGAGGCTGAAAACATCCAATGGAAAAAAGATAGCCTTTTCAACAAATGGTGCTGGTTCAACTGGAGGTCAGCATGCAGAAGAATCCTAATTGATCCATCCTTGTCTCCGTATACTAAGTTCAAACCAAATGGATCAAGGACCTCCACATAAAACCAGACACTCTGAAGCTAATAGAAAAGAAACTGGGGAAGACCCTTGAGGACATCGGTATAGGGAGAAAGTTTCTGAACAGAACAGCAGCAGCATATGCTCTAAGATCAAGAATTGACAAATGGGACCTCATAAAATTACAAAGTTTCTGTACGGCAAAGGACACCATCAAAAGGACAAATCGGCAACCAACAAATTGGGAAAAGATCTTCACCAATCCTACATCAGATAGAGGGCTAATATCCAATATATATAAAGAACTTAAGAAGTTAGACTCCAGAAAACCAAACAACCCTATGAAAAATGGGGTACAGAGTTAAACAAAGAATTCTCACCTGAAGAACTTCGGATGGCAGAGAAACACCTTAAAAATGCTCAACTTCATTAGTCATTAGGGAAATGCAAATCAAAACAACCCTGAGATTTCACCTTACACCAGTCAGAATGGCTAAGATTAAAAACTCAGGAGACAGCAGGTGTTAGAGAGGATGTGGAGAAAGAGGAACACTCCTCCACTGCTGGTGTGGTTGCAAATTGGTACAACCACTCTGGAAATCAGTCTGGCGGTTCCTCCGAAAACTGGGCACCTCTCTTCCAGAAGATCCTGCTATACCACTCCTGGGCATATACCCAAAAGATTTCCCAGCATGTAATAAGGATACATGTTCCACTATGCTCATAGCAGCCCTATTTATAATTGCCAGAAGTTGGAAAGAACCCAGGTATCCCTCAACAGAAGAGTGGATGCAAAAAATGTGGCATATATACACAATAGAGTACTATTCAACCATTAGAAACACTGAATTCATGAAATTCTTAGGCAAATGGATGGAGCTGGAGAATATCATACTAAGTGAGGTAACCCAGAATAAAAAGATGAATCATGGTATGCACTCACTAATAAGTGGATATTAACCTAGAAAACTGGAATACCCAAAACATAATCCACACATCAAATGAGGTACAAGAAAAACGGAGGAGTGGCCCCTTGTTCTGAAAAGACTCAGTGAAGCAGTATAGAGCAAAATGAGAACAGGAAAGTGGGAAGGGTTGGGTGGAAAAACAGGGGGAGGGAAGGGGACTGATGGGACTTTTGAGGAGTGGGGGTCCAGAAAAGGGGAAATCATTTGAAATGTAAATAAATATATCAATAAAAAAATAAAGAGGCACTTTAGACTCAGGCACAAATTGTCCAGTAACTAGGATGGTAAAATATAATAACATTCTTGGGAATGCATAGGAGGATTTATGTGAACAGTCTGGAATAGGTCTCAGAGGCTTACCTTGGGAGGATCTTCTGTTGACATGTTTGATAAAAGGTGAGTCTGTCGGAGAGATACTCATTCATTGGCTCAATTGCAAGGAAGGTGTTTGCTGATGAATCTTTTCTCTTTTGTCAGCAAATGGAATAAAGGAAGCTTGACAAGTGAGAAAGAACAAGAAGGAAGGAAAGTTTGGAGAGTAGTGGATAAAGAAGAACAATGAAGAAAAACATAGAGACCGAAGAGAAAAAGACAAAAGATATGTCAATTTCCAGCAGAGTTTTATCTCTCAAAATTTAAAATATTCACTAAAAAGATTATAGTGTATTAATTCCTATATGCACACTTATTAAATTACTAGATCATCCATTGGAACTTTAACTATTTCCAATTTTCTGCTGACCATGATATTAGTTTCCAGAGTAGTTGTACCAGTTTGCAGTTCAGTCCAGTGCCAGGATACAAATTGAACTCAAACAAATCGGTAGCCTTCCTTAACAAAAATGAGAAACGGTCTGAGAAAGAAATTAGGGAAACAACACCCTTCATAATAGCCACAAATAACACTTGGTGTAACTTTTACCAAGCAAGTGAAAGATGTGTATGACAATAACTTCAAATCCTTGAAAAAAGAAGTCAAAGAAGACCTCAGAAGATGAAAATATCTCCCATTCTCATGGACTGGTAGGATTGACCTAGTGAAAATAGCATCTTACCAAAAGAAATTTACAGATTCAATGCAATCCCTATCAAAATTACAACACAATTCTTCACAGACACAGAAAGCATACTTCTCAACTCTATTGGAAAAAAAACAGGATAGGCAAAAGAATTCTCAACAATAAAAGAACTTTCAGGGGGTCATCACCCCTCATCTCAAGCTGTACTACAAAGCAATAGTGATAAAAAGTACATAGTATTGGTACACAAACAGACAGGAAGATCAATGGAATAGAATCTAAGACCCTGAAGTAAACATACACATCTGTGAACACTTAATTTTTGACCAAGAAGCCAAAACCATCTAATGTTAACAAAAGCATATTCAACAAATGGTGCTGGTCTAACTGGTTGTCTGTATATAGCAGAATGAAAATGGATTCCTATTTGTCACCATGAACAAAGCTCAAATCCAAGTAGATCAAAGAACTCAATATAAAATCAGGTACAGTGAGTATAATAGAAGAGAAAATGGGAAAGAGCCTCAATTTCACTGGCACAGGGGGAAATTTCCTGAATAGAACACCAATGGCCCAGGCTCAAAGATCAATAATCGATAAACAGGACCTCATAAAACTGAAAAGCTTTTGTAAAGCAAAGGATACTGTCAATAGGAAAAACCAGCAACTTACAGATTGGAAAAATATTCATTAACCCCACATCTGACAGAGAGCTAATATCCAAAATATATAATGAACTCAAGAAGTTAACCTCTAAAAAACCCAAATAATCTAATTAAAAAATAGAGTACAGGGTTAAACAGAAAATTGACAACAGAAGAATCTCAAATGGCTGAGGAGCACTTTACATAATGTTCAAAGTCCTTAGTCATCAGGAAACACAAATCAAAATGACCCTGAGAATATACCTCACACCCATCAGAATGGCTAAGCTCAAAACCTCAAGTGAAGGCAGTCAAGTGATACTCCTTTGTTTACTCTTAAATGTAGACCAAAAGCTAAGTGAGGATTTTATGGGGGAAGTGGGGAAAATGCTAACAGGGATTGTCTTTTTTTCAAAGGACTGCAATTAAGCCTTCCAACATGAAGAAAACTTAGATTATAAAACTTAACTTCCAAATACCTTCACCAGGATTGGTGGGAATCTATGAAATGAACGTGAGTGTACTGTATTAAAGTCTAAGGCATAGCAATAAAACAGGTTAGAAGAAATTACTTATTGTATAAAAGTCTCATAAATTTGAATATCCAAAATACAAAACATAAACATAAATAAGCCAGACTTCAGTAAGTTATAAAATAAAGTTTCTTAGAGAAGGTGTGTGTGGGGGGGGGGGGGGAAACCACTAATTTTGTTTATATCTGATTAAATAGCAAACTAAAGTCCTCAAATTCATGTCGCTAAGAAGTCATATTAATAATACACAAAAGAAAATGAGCAGTGGACTCAGAACTAATTGACTAATTGGATGCTGCTTAGAACTTGGCTATAGCAGGCCCTGTGTCTGTCTCACAGAGAGGCCAAGCACCAGCATAAGAGGCTTACTATTCCCTTTGGATTGCTATAAACAGAATCAATGTGTACTAATGACTATAGCAATAAATTTGGTCATACTTCATAGGGCAATGTTTTGCACTTACCCAGTTGTTGGTTTGACATAGAGTAATAGGGTTTATCCTTTTTAAGTTGTAAATTACTGGGAAAATGCTGAGACTAACAGGAAAATGCATTTGGGGGTGTTTTTAAGCTTAGAAAATATTGGTGATTCTTTCACTAAGCATGCTATTAAAATAAATAAATAGTATTTATTGCTTGGATTCTGGCTTCAACTGGGTGAAAAGCAACAGGAAAGGGGAAATAAGACATATATATTTATCAAATGCACAAGGCTCATGTTTACTTAATTTATTTCTAAAGACTTGCTTATACCAGAGATCAACCAAGAAGAGAGACTTTTATCTTTCACTTCTGAAGTTCATTGCAAGTGAAGATTATATCAGAGATGGCTGTGATTGCAACAGTTCTCATGCTGAAAAAGTTCTAGTCATGAAAGCTGACCCAGGACATGACATTTTGCCAGTTATACATTTGCTACTATTTTGAATATTTTTTTTTGTTTTAAATGTAACCAATTTTTTTTCCAGGGAAAAGGTGAGAATTAACATACCACAATTAACCAATAAATGACTATATTTAAGTGAAAACATGTCTATATATACACCAATATTTGTATGTATAATCAATTTAATAAAATATATTGTGGAGAATATATAAACTTAAGGAGGGTAAACATCTCTTAAGAAATTCCAGTAAATAAGTTATTTTCAGACTAAATCTCATTTTATTAAAACATCTATCTTACCCACATGAGAGGAAAATCATGTTTCTGTGTGGTAACTTGGTGAGCTGGTATTTGTGAATTGCAAACTCTGCAGTCTTTCCAACCCAACCGCATCCATCTAACTATAGAATGTTGTGTTTCTATGCATTGTCTGTGTTTGTGTGTTGGTAAGGCAATGTGTTACTCTTTTAGAATTTAAAAAGGGTCTTTAAACCATTATTTTTCTTGGATGTATGCCTAATGTGGGTAGTAAAGAAAGTGCATAGAAAATAGAAAACAGTAAGACAATTTAATTTAGGAATAAAATGGTCTATATTATTTCACCTTCCTCTTGAACAATTTTCATTTTGATAGCTGTTTCTGCCACAAATGCAACTTCTTTCCTTTCTGACTTGTGTTGTATGATGTACCTATGGCTTGCAAAATTACTGTATTACTGTGCACTTTTGTAGGAAATATATATAATTGAATGTCACAACATCACAGATGTCTGGGAAAACTCAAAGCATTATACTTCTTGAATACTTGCTGAATTGAAAATTAAAAAAAAAACACCTCAAGAAAATTTGTTTGGGTCTTGCTTTAGTAATAAGTTGCAGTTAAAAAATCCAAACTAATTTCAGTTATAAGGATATGTAAGCTTGTTGAACCTTTCCCCCCCATTATGCTCTTTCTTTCAAATTTGGCCAGGTATGTTTATTTTAAAGTACTTTCATTTAATAGTCTTTATTTAAAGAACTTTTGTTAATGCCAAATAGAGCACCAAAGATATGTATTTTGTTAGGGATGGCTTAATCACAATAATTCTATGAGGGGAACAAATCTACATTCTTTCTGATTTCAGGAAAAGCCTGTTTTTAAATTTTGTCATTCAGATGAAATTCAAAATGGACTGTATGTTCTTATTAGGAACTTTCAAGTCTGTTAATAGCCAAGCATCTGGTGATGTAGGGATTCTCAGTTAACTGGGCAGAACAACTATTTTTTTCCTTTTCCAATTCATTGATTAGCTAAAAAAGAATTATTTCATCATTCTAGTACTGTGCCTCTGAAACAGTCTTTTGCACTCAACTGTGTTGATCCTTACTCATTAGTACAGAGTCATTTGAGGCTGAAATCGCAGGTGGAGAGGTGTGGTGTGCATGTGGAATTAAATCCTGATGGATAGGCTCTCTGTAATGCGAAAATGGGGGAATGGCAGCGTTACCAATTGAATTGGAAATGCAGATACTGAATCATTAAATGCCTTACAATGAAAAGTGTCTGATCTGTCTCATTTTAGCAATTTCTTTAATGAATATCAGACTTTCATTCTGCTCCTTGAGATCATTTCAGCAAACAATATGTCTCATCTAGCAAAATAATTAACATTTTTTCTAAACCTCTAAATAAATTCAAATTTATTAACTAATGTTTTTAAATACAGTCATTAAATATGTTCCTGATCTCCTCAGAATAAATATATGAAAGTAAGACATGAATGCAGAGATATGTGCAAAGGATGCTGTATATGTTTTGTAGATCAAACATTATTAATATATAAGGTTAAATATTTTTTCTCTAATTATCCCAACCTATCAAGGTTTACATATTTACCTATGGATTATATTAGGTCATCACTATCTTTTTCTGTTATCACTTGCATAATTAAGATCCTAGAAATTCTTCAAGAAATTAGTTTTACTTGTTGTCTCCATTATTCCCTATCAGGCACCATACACATACTTCAATCACAACTTTAATATAAAGTGATCCACAGAATAGTTCCTTTACTCTAACCCACTCTAAAAGATCTTTCAGAGTGCCATGGAAAGAATATTAGAACTGCCAGCATTTCACTTCCTACTTTTATAATATTGGGAAATTCAATTAAACTATTCCTGTGAAATATTCTTTCTCTAAAGTTAAGATAATAACATTTATTACACATACTTGCAAAAAATGTAAAGAATCTGTAAAAAAATGTACCACAATGTAACTATGATACACTGAACAAAGTAAAGACACCAAGTTATTATTTAACCTGAAGACAGTTACCACCTGATAAATTACAAGTGGCTTTCAGTGGTCAGCAGACTTCTGCAGATTGGAAATCTCTGCTGACTTAACCATTTTCAGTATCGAGGCTAAAATATGTAATGCCACCTGAACTTGATTATAGTGCTATATGGGTCCTACTTATTTGACACTCTGGTAAATGGCATTTCTATTTCAAATGGTGGAGACTGTCAGAGAACAAAGCCAAATCTATGCCCACAGCAACTCACAGCAATGAATTAATGGTATGTCTATAGTACTAGAACAAAGTCTATTTAAATCGGATAGATGGCTGCTTTTCCTGAAGCCCATCTGCAGCAGTCTATAAAGGAATGTAATTCAGCTGAAGAACATAAATCTCCCTGTGCTGAGTCCCTGTGTTCAAGTCAGTTGGTTTCCTTGCTCGAGGCTGGCTGTTAGACAACTCAATCTATCACTGATGTTTATTCATATCCTAATGCTATCTATGTGGCTTGCCCTAAATCTCAAAATGAAAATAAGTCCTTGATCTCATACATTTTTGGTATAAGAAAAGTACATTACTTGAACAGGACATTTCTTCCAACATATGAAATTTAGAGAATCATCTTACAGAGGATTTCCAAGAATCACAGAGTTGTCATAGAAAGTTCATTCAGTAAAGACAGAAGAAATCTGATGGGTTTTCTCTGTTTTGTTTTGATTAAAAAAATTCTATATTATATTTTAATCATGTTCAGTCTGCATATTTTTAAAAGAACAATAAATTTCTTCCTACCAAGGCAGGACAAACTATTTTTGCAATGCATAGAAATCCACTGATGATTCAAGGCTGAAGCTTATAACTCCTGCTACGGGAAGAAGGTCAGACATAGACAACAGAGTTACTGAACATTTGAAATCTTTCTGTTTCCTCTTTGGCTTCTCATTTCTCATAGCCTGTGTGGGATAGGCTTGCCAAGGAAGGTTTAATAGAGCATCATTACATGACAGAACACCCCAATTTCAAATCTAGAGAAGTTGTTTGCTGGTGTCAACCTAGTTCTAGTGACTCAAGTGTTTGTTTCTCACTCTCCTAATAAACTCATAAGTTGTAAATCATCAATCACTTTAAAATTGAAACACTTAAAAGGTTTATTTTTATTTCCAACCTTATTCTGAAAATAAATCACTGGTGACTTTGAGTGTTAGAGGGGAGACAATTAGATTATGGGGAAGTAATATTAAAACCTTATTAATATAAGCATGTATCTTTGTAAACAAAAGTATTACTAGACTTATTTTCTGAAATACAGGGATTGTTACAGTTTGAATGTGAATGGTCTTGCAAAGACCCATTTGATAAGATTTGAACTCTTGGCTTGGTCTCCAGAATTGTGTTGGAGCTCTGAGATGTGTGGATTTTACTTAAATTTAGTAGTCCAAAAATGGTTAAATTTTAAGATCAGGATTTTACAGGATTTTTACTTTTATCAGGATTTACATGCATTGTTTCTCAAGCATTAATTTACCAAATAATTGTCAGACTCTCTCTTGTGTGATACAATGTGCACTATCATATGATGTGTAGTACTTTTTGGCTACCAATGGGAAATTATGTCATATGTCTTAGGTAGGGTTTTATTGTCTGAATAGATGCTTTAACCACAGCAACTCTTATAAAGAAAAACATTTAATTGGGACTGGATTTCAATTTCAGACATTTATTCCATTATTGTCATGTCAGGATTCATGGCAGCATGCAGATAGACATGGTGCAGGAGAAGTTGCTGAGAGTTCTACGTCTGGATCAGCAGGCAGCAGTAAGAGAGAGAGATGTTGGGCTTGAGATTCTGAAACCTGAAAGCACACCCCATGTGACACACTTTGTCAAACATGGCCACACCTTCAATAAAGCCCTTACCACCTCTTCTCCCCCCTAGATCCACTGCTCCTGGATTTCCCTTAAGAAAAGAGCAAGACTTCCAGGGCTATTTAACAAACATGGTATATCAAGTTACAACGAGACTAGACACATCCCCATATCAAAACCGAAGGAAGTGACCCAGGAGGAGGTCAAGTGTCTATAAAACAAGCAAAAGAGTCAAAGACAATCCTTGTTCCCATTGTTAGAAGTCCCACAAGAACATCAAGCTACACAATCATATATATATATAATGCAGAATGCCTAGGTTAGACCCATATAGGCTCCCTGGTAGTTGGATATGTCTCTGTGGGCTACTATAAGCCTATGAGTTGATTCTGTGGACTGTATTCTTAAGGTATCCTTGACTGTTTTGGTCCTACAATTCTTCCTTCTCTTCCACAGAATTCCATAGATCTCTCCTTCAGGCTGTGTCAGGTATGAGCTCCATCTCCTGACACAGGTCTCACATTGGTCCACTCTCATGAATTCTATCCCACCTTTATCAAAGCACATCTTACAGGTAAGACAAATTGTCGAGGGTTTATGGCTAGCTTGGTGTTCCAGTCTCTCCACTGGAAACCTTGCCTGGTTACAGAAGATGGCTAGTTCAGGCTCCATATCCCCATTAGTAGGAGTCTTTGCTAGATCATTCTTGCAGAATCCAAGGATTTTCCTTTGCACTGTTTCTGCCTTCCTTCTAAAACATCTCCCAACTTCAGTTGTTTCTCCTAGTACTCTTCCTTCAATTCCTACTGATGCATCCTATTCCCATACCCCTCTGTTCCCAATCCACTTGCAAAATCTATTGTTATCCCTTTCCTAGGAGATACATGCTGTTTTTATTCTGAGTGGTAACTACAGAGGTACTACAATTTCGGGAATAGCATCAGTGGATTGTGAGATATAAAGCATCCACAAGGATAACAGGGAGCAGAACCTAAGGGATGAGGCCACAGTGATCTCATTCTTTCATTGACTTCCTTTAAAAAAGAATCCTGGAACAGGGAATCTCTCATGGTGAACATGTAAAAAGTATACCTTAAAATTTGTGAGTGAAGTGGAGTCTACTACAGTTGCTCCAAATCTTCTTCAAAACAAAGACCAAAAGCTCCAGGGAGAAAGGTTTCCAATAGGGCAAATCTAAACTATTTTCCATTGCTTTCCTTTAGCCTCCACATACCTAAAGGAGACAGAAGACACATACACAGACATTTAGTTTAAAACAGACTAGGAATAGTCAATGACAGGACTGAGGGGCTGGAAAGGAAAAAGAAGCTGCACTCATGGAGGAAGAGAAACACATGGGAATGTGAAATGCTTCCATGACAGGCCTAGTCAAAGGTGTTTCAATTTAGAGATTATAGATAGAGCATATTCTTTCTTTAGATTCCCCACTGTCTTGTAGGCCTTTGGTATTTCTTCAGCTGTTCTAACCAAAAGAGCACTGGGTCAGGCACTCTCTGAAAAAGCTGCAACCCCAACAGGAAAAACAAAATGACACGAGAGATATTTGAAGTTTAAAAAAAATTAATGTCAAAAAAGAGAAGACAAAATTATTTAACCCAGAAAAACTGGGGTCATGAGATTGTGGACTCTGAGACAATTCTGATGGAGCATGTAGACTTCTGCAACATGCACAATTCAGATAATAGCACATTTTCCTACTGATCCTAATTCTTACCAGAGTAAGTACCTGCCAACCAGTAGGCTGTGTTGTGTGTTGACAAGCTATGTTGCTTTAACCATTGGAAAACTGAGTGGCTGTAAACTTTTCTTCTTACTTTAAATATTATTTTACATTATATGTCAGAGTATCTGCCAGCATGTGCAAGTCTATCATGAGGTGCCCACAGAGACCAGAAGAAGGTAATCATCTCTTGGAGTCAAAGTTATAGGTAGTTGTAGGCACAACATATTAGTGTTGGAAACTGATCATAGGTCCTCTATAAGAAAGCAAGTGCACTCAGCCACCAAAAGACATCTCAGTTCTTCTTATCGTTTACTTTTAAAATCTACACCATGATGTGCTATTTAATGCTTGCAATCCCAGGGTTTGGAAGAAAACGGCAGAGTGAAGGGGAGTGGTAAGTCAGCTTAGACTATAAAAGCAAATGTTTCCTCAAAAGAAACAAAACAAAAATAATTAAACCACCATGTAGGTGCTTGGAATTTACTAGATAGGCAGAAACAGGAATACCATTGTAAATTCAAGGTGTACTTTGTTGATATAGAGTTCTGGGTCAACCAAGCCTAGATAATGTGACCCTGTCCCAAAAAACAAAATTAAGAGCAAAATAAACCATACAAAATTTCTATGGAAAATGAACACTTCAAACTTCATTTCAAAAGCACTCACTTTTAGGTAGTTAGCACACATGATAGTCATCTATCTCCCTATTTTTGATATTCTCATTTTGACTTGTGTAAAGATTTTATTCTCACAATAAATATGCTCCCAGCTTGTCAACAGTTTGACATAGCTACAACTTTCTTTAATTAAGCATGCACAACATAGCCAGAAAAAAATATCATTTTTCTCACTGATACCTAATTGTCTTCAGTGTATTTCATCATATCTAATAATTTACATTAATAAAAATAAAGGAAATATCAATTTAAAAGATAGCTGTGTAGCAGAAAGAGCTGTAAATCACTGAATTTGACTAAAAACTCAAAATGAAATTGGAAACAAAGAGATCAATTCATAAAAGTTGGCATAGACATAATTTCCTAACTAACCCAAATTAATACATTTACAGTTCTACTTAGGGAAAACGTCCAAAGAGAGGCTGAAATTGAAAGTGCCTGGAAGATTGTAGAATCCAGAAGACCAAGATCTCAGCTGCCAGACAGTTTCTTCAGGTCCTGACAGGAAAGCTGTAGCCATGAAATCTCAACAGTATATTTATCTAAACAAGAGCTGTATAATGTCCATTCTAATTAATGTGTCATTGTCGGTTGAATAATTTCATAAGGCCTCACTTCTAATTGAAGAGAAGTAGCCAATTATTAAATGCTGAAGGATGAAAAATTATTTTTTCCAGCCCTGAAACCCATGATAACAACTCCAATCATCCAAAGCACATTTACATATGTTCCTAAGATCAATAGAATATAGGCAAAGTTAGTTGGGTGGATGTTTATCTTTATCATCTATATGTCTCTCTGTGTGTCTGTATATCATCTATCTCTCATCTATCTATATATTATCTATCACCTATATATATATATATATCAATAATCTATCATCTATCATCTATGTATGTATCTAACTAACATCTATCTACCTTTCATCTATTAATCATTTATCCATCTCTCTCTCATCTATCTATTATCTATATCTATCATGTCTATCTATGTATCATCTCTCTGTCTCTCTCTCTATCATCTATATATGTATGTATCTATCTATCTAACATCCATGTACCTATCATCTACAATCATCTATCATGTATCTTTATGTATGTATGTATGTACGTATCTATCTATCTATCTATCTATCTATCTATCTATCTGTCTGTCTGTCTGTCTGTCTGTCTATCTATCTATCTATCTATCTCTCATCTTTCTACCTATCATCTATCAATCATGTATCTAGCATCTATATCTATCATCTGTCTATCTATCTATCTATCTATCTATCTATCTATCTATCTATCTATCTATCTATCTATCTATGTATCTATGTATCTATGTATCTATGTATCTATCTATGTATCTATGTATCTATCTATGTATCTATGTATCTATGTATCTATGTATCTATGTATCTATGTATGTATCTATCTATCTATCTATCTATCTATCTATCTATCTATCTATCTATCTATCTATCCAGCACCTCATCTTCACCTATATCTCATAATCTCTTACATCTTATGTTAATATATATATATATATATATATATATATATATATATATATATATATATAAGCTTTGATATGTATAAGTGTGTTAGTCATTCAAGGACTGAAAGGATGAAGGCTCAGAGAATTTGTTGTCCTGAAATTACCATGGATTTCAACACAGTGAAAACTTTTCAGAATGGACCATACCCCTGATGAGAGCAAGTACTCAAAAGGCAATGCTGTGCCATGGAGCAAAGAAATGATCTTTTAGGAACTGGACAGATGTCCCTTAACTAATGTCAACAATTTGACTTCTTCAGACCAACTTGAAGAACTTCAGCTGAGACATTGTTCAATGACAGCATTTCTTGACCTTGAGTACAGATTTTGCAAAACTCTTGCCTCTTAATGAATTCTTCCTCTGTTTATATATTTAGTCTGTGTAAATACTCAAAAGGTGGACAGGTTACTGCACCCCTTGATTTTTTCTTCCCAATAGCAAATATTCATCAATCCTCTCTTTTATCAATGGCTATGTTAATTAAATCTGCTTTCTATATTTTTCAACATTATTTTTCTGTTTATTTAGATTATTGTGACAAGCAGACATTCTCAGTTTGTTAGGATTCCAAAAGCTGGAATTTTGGCCTCAAAACACTGGCAAAAATATCAATAAGCATCACTCTTTATAGCATGTAAATAGCTTGCCATATATATAAAGTAATTTTTGTGGAGAGAAGATGATTAAACTGATAGCTTGCTTCATCTGTAAAATCCTGTTTATATGGCCAGTGTAGAAGTTTTAAATATATAATAATTTCAGTTTTTCTTTAGAAATTTCTGACATGCATATAATGTATTTCAGTCATATTCCTACTCTCTATCACCAACTTCCTATCCCTGTCTCCTCTTAGGTGCCCCACGATGTTTTCTCCTTGAAAAAAATCATGGAATCAGATTTGTGATACCTATATATCAATGTATGTGCAATCATCCACTACAGGGTGGCTAATTTACTAGACACCATGCTATTAAAGAAAACTGACTTTCCTCATATTAACAGCCATCAATAGCTACTCTCCTAGGGTTGGAGGCTCATGCCTCTCTCTATATCCAAGCTGGAGGTTTAACTGACTAAGATCTTATGCAGGCAACCACAATATGATAATGTGTCCATTTGCAAAGTAATAGTAGTAGGTTCTCATATAGATTGTGTGGGTGATGTGTTTTTGGCCAGACATACATATTACAGATTACAAACATGAGTATCTGTAGAACAGGGTTTAAGTCCAATTATAACGTGCTTGGTATATCCACTTGTACCATGCCAGTCATCATTGTAGGTCATAGTTGGATAAAATTATTAATAACATCTCCCCTCAGCAACTTACATTGTGCCTTCTAGTACAGTGAAAGCTGGACAGTAAAGTACAGAACTTTTGGTGAGTATCAGCTTGATTTCTCCATGTCTTATGAAAATATATGTGATATTTTAACAATAGAATTTTGCCAACACATTCTATAGAGCAAACAAGAACAATGATAATAGATTATATAGTTCTGGGAAGGGGAGCTTTTCCATATCTGTGCTTTTTATTTACCACTCTATGGTTTATGGGAAGAGCCATTGTACCCATTCAAATATTGTGTTTGGTGTGTGTGTGTGTGTGTGTGCTAATTTATAATTCAGTAGGGATCTCCATGGGCTTTTCAAGCATCTTTGTCCTTCTTCCCACCTCACCACTTCTGTTTTCTCTCTTTTCCCTCTTTAGTTAAAACAACTCCCCCAATATCGCCCTTATACAAAACTATAATAATGCACTATTGATTTATATTTAGTTGAAAAGAGGTTGTCAATTTGGGTGAGTATAATTAGATATTGAGTGTTGTGTTTTGATATATTTCCAAAGACATATTTTCCATTTAAAATAAATATTGAATGTGTTAGATGGAAAAGCTAAGTTCTCTCACTTCCAAGTAAAGGAATATTACATTTACTTTATAGGTGTTTATTTGTGCTGTTATTTGAAAATATATTTTAAAAATAAAACAATAAAATCTACTGTATATTGGACAATTAGCACTAGGTAAAAATTGCAGGCCAAACAATAAAGTGATACTTCATATTAGGCATGTCATAATGCAGTGTTATTACAGAGGAAGCAATATACTCGAGATTCCTTGAAAATACTTAAAGATGATAGTTGATTGGAAGTGAAATCAATTAACTGCATATGAATACTTAGGGCCTTTCAAATAATATTAACATCACGAGTTGGTATACAGTTGCTCCATATTGCTTTTAAAGAAGATATAGACATTGAATAGACAATGAACAAACATCAGTCAAATTTTCTAACAGCATTTTACATGAAGACCTAAAAATTTAAAAGTAAGTATATACTACTTAAAATTCAGTCAGAGAATGTGAGTGTATTCTATCTGTACAGTACTTTCTGCATTCAATTATAATATTTTTTTTATAAAATCAAACTAAAATTAACAATGACTCTTTTATCTTAGTGCCATTATTAAAGATGACCTAATAAATAAAAATATTAAAATTTATGTTAGAATATAGTCAGAAGTTAAATATAGGGCTTACATTATTAGCTTAATTTTATATATAGGGAAGAAACTGTTCTTCAGAATATGCTGATTTTAAAGAGAACAAATATAATACATCTGGAATAGCAGTTACTATAGTTAATAAAACACAATGAAAGAATAGGCATATCATAACATTTTAGCATACATAAAAAAGGGTAACACAATATTTTAAAAATCTATTATCATGTTTTTGGTACAAAATCCATTCCCATGACTTTTGTAAATATAAAGTTAATATTTGTACAGTGACAATTTCACAAAAGGTTTATTCCTATTTGGTCTCACCTAGTCATCATAATAATCTTGAGAGACATACACGAGAAGTTTCTCACACACGTACATTGGGCAACTTTCTCACTGTGACGTAGGAAATGAAAGTAATAAGAGTTCTAACTTCTTTCACAGCTATAGAAAACTTTAACTTCCTTCACACTGATAAGAAGGGAATGAAATGGTGCTCTAATATATAATATCTATTAGCTATTTGTACTCTTTATTTTTCATTGCTGTCAGCAACAATCATTTGTATTGTTTTAGTCATTGTCTAGAAATAGTCTGGACAACAGAAAATCTATGTAAGGCATGGAACCTTTGAGAATGAACTTCCAGAAAGTTCTCAGAAGCATGCTAAGCACTTTAGTAAAATAGTGTGTATTGTGCTCTCTTAAGTGTATTTATCTCTTCAACTAGAGTCTAGCAACTACAACTAAAAGTTTATTTTCAAACAAATGCTTCAGATGCACTTGCAGGAATAGTAGATAGTTGTTTGATCCATGCCAATAAAACTTTCAGGAACACTGTACAATTTTCCCAGAAAATGTGGAACAGGATCAAGGGACATTGGAGTTTGATGCATCTCAAGAAACAGACATAGATCACCATTTTAAATAATTGTTTTGTTTTAATAAATTTAAGAGATTCTAAAATACACACACACACATATTTGCATGTTTCTGGTCTGGTTATTAATGGTAGTTGCATTCAGCAAAGTGAATACTAATATTATTTTAGCAAATACTAAACACTGTGTAAGCATACATATAATTCACCAAAACTATTATCTTAAGCCCTACTAACCCTAGTAAATTCAATTTTCTATTTTACAGAAGGGAAAACAAGGTTCAAATGTGTTATGGGATTGATTTGAGGCTGCTCTTCTAATAGGTGCACATTCACAATCTCTTGCTGGCCACGGACTGGTGACTTATTCCTCCAGCTGTTGCATCTGCTGGTCATTGAAGATTTTAGAGGAAGAGAATCACTATACTGGATAGAAATTTTCAACTTTGGTTGAATGAATGCACATCAAGTAATACAAAATCTTTCATCTTGAGCATGTTTGGAAATAACCTGAAAGTACCGAGAACATTGATTGATTTTAGGTTCATAGGTAAAGTTGATGATTATACACACACACACACACACACACACACACACACACACACACACACACACAATTAATGTACTCATGAAGATAATAGCATATAGCCAAGCTGATTCATTTAAATGATCAACACTACAAAATGAAAAATTTCATGCAAGATATAGTTTTAGTTGCCCTCTTCTGCATGGTTTTCCTTAATAAAAGTTCACAATTACTTTATGAAGCATGAGTAATCTATCTGATTCTATCATCCATGATCCGCAGACACATTTCTACTCTCTTCTTAATTACACTTTTAAAAAGACACTCATATGTTAAATCTAGTACCCAGAATAATGTACAAAGCACACTTACAACTTAGAATTTTAGTTATTTCTTTGCCCTCTCATTAATTTATAATATAGTGTTTGATAATCCTTATTAAGTTTTCCCATTATTTATATAAATTACCAGAATAAAAATAATTGTGAAGTACTTAGAAGCATATTAAGTGTAAGCACCAGCTTCTTACAGTGATAATTTCATTTCAGTGTATGAAATATAGATCTGCTCTAAGTGTTATTAAAACCAGGAAAGAATGTTTTAGGTCTTTTGAATTTCTTACTACATATTACTTCTCAGGATTTTCAGAGGAAATAGGCAGATTATCATAGTTATTTCATAAAATATATGGAAATATGGAAATATCTATAATAGATACATTTTTATATTTCCAGCAATCTGCTATTATTCTTAAGTAGGACTTTAAACTAAACATACTTACAATTTTTATTAAAAATCACCATGAATTGGCTATATTTTATATATAAATAAAGTATAATATGATGTATTTAAAAGCACATTTCAGGTACACCTAGAATAATTAGGAAGCTTCTATTCTCCCAAACCTGGTGGATTTATATTGTGCTTTGGAATGAGAATAAGATAATATTTTAAAGATTCTTATTTTGTCACAACCACAACTGATATATTTACCTTGAGTCTTTTCATTGACTTCATTTACTTATTTATTTTTAAACATTTACCTAACTTCTAATTATTTATTCATATGCTAGTCTATGTGGAAATATGTGAATCTGAGTGCAGTTTTCTGTGGAACCCAGAAGTGATTGACAGATCACCTGAAGTTATGGGTTACTGTGAGCCTACCAACATTGGCCATTGTACCTGGCTTCTCTGGAAAAGAAACATGTTTTTCAACTGCTATCTTTCCAGCCCCAGACTTCATTTGTTGATTCCAAGCATTAGCCTGTTTCACATGTTCCCTTCTCAGAATTGAATGGCTTCCAGTAGGCCATGTAACTTTGAAAGGCATAAAGGTTTGCCAGGTATGTGGTGAAGCTGGCTAAAACTAGAGTCAGAAAGACTTGTTGGGGGGAAAATGCTGTGGGATAGTTTCTTTTGTATGGTATTTATTATAAGAGAAGTTAAATCCTAAGATATGAAGCTAGGTTCTAGTGAGTTAGATTATTCATTGGAGGAATAAAATCAAAGAATTTTGCTTCAATCATCTTGTTAAAGTCTCGGGCAAGTACATATTGAAATATATTCTTAAATACTTACACAAATTCTAAATTATATACTTGTATGTTTGAATATTATGCTAGCAAATAATAGTCATGTCATTAATCTAAAACATCAATAGAACATTCCTATAGACTTCTTACATAGATATTTACATGGTCTGTAGATAACAAAAGACAGTATCATTCATGTTCCAATGGAAATTGTGACACCAGTGTTGTGGTGTGCCTCCTTAGTTGGTGATTTTTTTATAAAGTAACTGTGCCGTACAATAATTTAAAAGAATTTATTCTGAGCCAAATACGAATGAATGTGTCTCAAAGTACTAATTCATTAGCTTATAAGATAAATTCCACTTTCAAAGATATTGCATCAACTTTTACAGACGCAGAATAAATGAAAGGCATAAATTGGGTGGGCTATCATAGAACAAGGAAATATCTTCTGATGGAATATTTGGATGCTATGTTTCTGCATTCTTACCATTAGTGCTGTTGGAGGCTATGGTTGTGCTAAACTTTACATTTCTAGAATTTTACACATCTCATGAGTATAATTCAAGTAAATGTTGATATCAAATACCCATTAAAAGACATTAAGGCAGGTCCAAAAAACTGACTCTGAATCTGCTCTATTCCACCTCAGTTAGTTCTTCTTGCACTTTTCCTGCATAGATAAGACTTCTTCAGAGTGGTTCAGTTCAAAGTCTCCTCCTTACACGGTATTGTGCTTCACATAACATTATCTTCATCTATGACTTGTTCTCTTATACATTTTATATGTACATGTATAATCTTTAAAAACTGTATTACAGATAACAATTACCTTTATATAATCTTCCTTTCCCAGCTGTATACTATTACACTTTTGTGCTTATGCTATATATATATATATATATATATATATATATATATATATATATGTATATATATATCATAATTATATATATATTACATAATTATTGTTTATTTAGATAAATCTTCTATTGTCTTAGTATTCATTGATTCATTGTTCTCTATATACCTGGAGCTTTAGTTCACATTAAAGTGTTGAAGTTAACCTGTAAATGTGAAAAACTATCGGACTGTCAATTTAGTAAATGGAAGTAAAGAAAACAATCAACTCACATGAAAAAATAAAAAGTGTATAAAAGTCAGAAGAAAATGACATGACAAACTGTAGTCAGAAACAAAACCAGAACATCAGTGTTAATTTAAAACTATGCCTTATTGGATAAAGATGTACAGTTTGTTTAAATGATGCTTGATCTAAATTAAAAAGCCAATAGATGCATGGAAAGAAAAAAATTATGAAAATATTTGATAAAGTCAATTTTAAATAAAAAAATCTGATGTAAAGATATATCAGATAAGTTAGAATTTAGATGGAATATCTAATTAAGAGCACAGAAATTAACATTATGAAATTTATCTACCTAATAATATAGCTTTGTATTAATTATTATAAAATGGGAAGTATTGAGAACATGGATTTGAACAATGCAGTGAGGAAAATTAGAACATGACAAAATAATTACAAAACATGATGTTTAGTACACACAGGCCTTGACAATGTTACTGAAGCAGTCAATGTCACTATTGGATGAACATGTTGAAACTGTTTTATAGAATGCCCTATGAACATGTGAGAGATATAAAATAGCACTGATGAAGAATAAGGAAGATTTGGATCTGAAATAAAAATTCTCAATTATAGGAAAGATGTTATAAAATATGTACAGTGTATTTCTTTTCTCTCTTTCTTTATCCTTCTTTCCTATCATACATCCAACCACAATTTCTCTTCCTTCCTCTTTTCACAGTATCCCCTTCCTCTCCTCCACACCCACTGCCCTTCCCTTTCTCCAGCAGAAAGAGCAATGGTATCAAATGAACTCAGCACAATCGATGCAATGAGGCTAGACATAAATCCTCATGTCAAGGACAAGGCAGCGTAGTAGGAGGAAAAGGGTCCCATGAATAACCCAAAGTGTCAGAGACAACCCAGCTCCCACTATTAGGAGAGCCACAAACACTCCAAGGTAAAAAACAGCATATATGTAGATGATCTAGTGCAGACGCATGCAGAATCTGTTGTTGCAGGTTCAGTCTCTGTAACGCCCCTACGAGCCCCGCTTAGGTGATTCTATGAGTTGTCTATTCCTAGTATCTTTGGTCCCTCTGATTGCTTTTTTTCTTCATCTTCTTCAGGGTTCACTAAGATCCTCCTAATGTTGGCCCATAGGTCTCTATATGTGTTCCAATCAACTGCTGGACACTACCTGAATTGCCAGATGGCCTAGAGACATAGGGCACAAGCAAACAAAACTAATGGGGGGGGGTCAATGGAACGATTCTTAATGATATCCTGTTATATTCAAATTGGCGACTAGCTGGGTAGACAAGCTATATTCTTAAAATGACATATTACCTGATAAAAAGGATAACATATTTTCCTTCTAGACATTGTTTCTCTGTGTATCCCTGGATGTCCTAGAGCTCACGTTGTAGACAAAGCTGTCATCAAATTCAGAAATCTGCCTGCCTCTGATTTCCAAGTGCTGGGATTAAAGGTGTGTGGTACCATATTTGTCTTAAGACAAGTTTTTTAATTAGTACAAATATAAAAGTATCTCTATAAAATATAAAGTCTAATTGAAGAGAGTTATGAGTAGTTATTAAACTTAACTGTAAGAAATTCAGAAACATGAAAAAAAACAAATAGCACAATTTTAGAGATATAATCATATGTAGTAAGAAAAATAAGCTCATGGTAAATACAAAATTTAAGGAAATACACACAGCAGTCATAGATCATTTTAAAGAGAACTGAGAGATGTCTGATAATTCTCATGGGTTGGTTCCTTTGTCCTTAAATACAGTCTCTAAATAATTGCACCAACCCACTATATAGTAAGAATAACATTTTAAAAAAAAGTGTATTAGCAATTCCATGGGTAGGTGTTCATGACTTATTAACAGCCATAACAATATGCCACTTACGAAGGGCATATGCAAAGATTTATCTTCTCAGTAATGTGTTAAATTGGGGCTGTGATGTGAAAGACATAGACTAATGCACTGTGTCTCTCCCCTCATTAGAACTGGGACTTCATCAGAAGATAAATTGGTCCTGGGTCTCTCTTTAACCTCATCTAGGTAAAATGAGTTTCCCTTTACCAACTTATTGTCATTTCACATCTCAAGCTTAGATTCATGATTAAGCCACTTTCTACGATGGATTTTGTAACAAGAGTGTATGCTTAGATATTTTAAACCTACTTTTAGTAAGGGCTCTCAAACAATTTGACCCTCCTTCTTGCCACTCGTCCAAAGGAAAGATGGTAAATAGCACAATGGCATGTGGATCTGTTTAGAGTAGTTCTTTGAGGGGATTCCAATCTTCACTATCAGGAGACCAGCAGTCTAGTTCAGTAGTGTCAGGACAGCAAATACAATTCAGCAGCAGTGTCATGATCGAGCAGAAACAGCCAGTCCTCCTCTGCTGAATCTGCAGGAGTCCACAGGAGTGGCCAGTACCAGCAAGGACACCAGGGGAAGTTTGCTGCCATATCTTTCTCAACAAAGCAAAGATCAGCGAAGATGAAGATGCAAGGCCAACTAAGAGCTAAGTATAAATCTAGCTATGCAAGTGTGCTGTCACTGTCCATTGAGTAGTATTTATATTTTCTCCAAACATCACTTGTCTTCCCATGGGTCTTGCCTCAGCAAAACACCACAAAAGTCTGTCTTAAGGAAACATCACATGAGTATGTATCACATATCCAGAAACTTCTCCTGACAGCAGACAACACGACAATAAGAATGTGAATGCTTGTACCAAAACTCTGGAATTTATTGTTGTAACATTTCAGCAACTCAGAATGACTGTCAATTGTTCACCTTCAATTCAAAATAATTATGGAGATAGAGATAACATCCCACCCTATAAACAATCACTTCTCTTTACATTTCACTTTTGGAAAAGAATATAGAAATAAAACGTTTTTGCTTTCAGAATTGCAGAAAGTGCATAGCATACCAAGTATCAGAAGAAAAAACATAATTATTGGTATTTCAAGGCGTTTTCTTCTGATGCCTTCTATGCTATACAATTTCTACTTTTAGAATAATGTTCTGATCCAAACAGCATCAAATATACCATCAAAAGATAATTTTAAAGACAATGTTCTTTATACAACAGTCTTAGAAAGTTACTTATACTACCTTAGACAATAAAACCTTAAAATCCCCTCTCTCTCTTTATTCCTTTATTCTGATAAAGAAAGTTCCCCTGGTTCCTGGCATGATGTTAAGATATCCTCCTTGGCTGCCTGTGAATTCTGTTTTCTCACCCACTCTCCCTACATCTGATTCCCCTACCCCATTCAACTCCCTATCCCCTCTCCTACTGGGTGTGCCTCCTTCATCTACTTCTGATGTCCATTTTATTTTCCCTTCTGAGTAAGATTCAAACATCCTCCCTTAGGTCCTCCTGGTTATTTGGCTTCATTGGGTCTGTGGAGTGTGAGGGTATCCTAAAATTTACAGCTTATCAGTAACTACTTACCATGGATTTCATGTTGGGTCTGGATTACCTCACTCAGGATGATATTTTCCAGTTCCATCTATTTGCCTGTAAGATTCATGGTGTCCTTGTTTTTAATGGCTAAGTAGTATTCCATTGTGTAAACAAACCAAATTTTCTTTATCCATTCTTCAGTTGAGTGGTATCTGGTTTGTTTCTCATTTCTGGCTATTGTGTGTAAGGCTGATGTAGGGAGCCTAAGGGGGTGACTCTAGCTGAGATTTCTCGCAATGCGGGATATGGAGCCTGAAGTTGTCATCTCCTGTAGCCAGAAAGGACTCCCAATTAAGGGATAAGACACCAACCTACCCATAAAAATTTTGATTCCAAATGTGTCCTGTTAACAAGATCTGCAGGGACAAAATTAGAGTAGATATGAAGGGAATGACAAATGACTGGGTCAACTTCAGACTCATCCCTTGGGCAAGAAACAATCCTTGAAACAGTTACTGGCACTCTTTTATGCTTGCAGACAGGAGCTTAGCATAACTGTCCTTTGAAAGATCCACCAGCAATCAATGGACACACAGATACAGAGACACACAGCCAGACATTAGAGGGAACTGTGGGAGTCTTGTTGAAAGGTTGGAGGAAGGTGAGGGACCCGAAGGAGATAGAAATGCCACAAGAAGACCAACAGAATCAACTAACCCGAACCCATGGTGTCCCCCAGAGACTGAACCACCAAGCAAAGAGGGGGACTGGATGTAGGACCCCACACATATGTAGCAGATAAGCAGCTTGGTGGAGTCCTGCAAGAACCGGGATGGAGGCTTTCCCTCAATCTGTTGCCCACCTGTTGATCTCGTTCCCATTACTGAATCACTTTGTCTGGCCTCAGTGGGAGAGGATGACCTAGCTCTGCAGTGACTTGATGTGCCATAGTAATAACTGGGGGTTGGGGGATGGCTCCCCTTTCTCAGAGGAGAAGGGGAAAGATACTGGCAGAAAGGACCGTGTGAGGGGAGGGACTGAGAGAGGGACTATGATTTAGAAAAGTTAATTATTGAAAAAAATAAAAAGGAAAGCTTCCGTTTTAACATTCTTTGAAACACCACTTCTCTCTATCCTCATCACGGGCATTCGGGTTCCTCTATACTTCCTCCATGGTCTCCCAGTTCTACCCCAGCGAAGTAATACAAAATAAATGTAGTGAACTCGAAGCATAGGAGGAAGGAAAAGTCAGAAGAAATAGCAAAATCAACTGAAGGATTAAAATATTGTTTTAGGGTTTAATTTCTGTGAAGAGACACCAAGACTTCAGCAACTCATATAAAGGAAAACATTTCATTGGGGCTGGCTTATTGGTTTAGAGGCTTAGTCCATGATCATCATGGTAAGAATCATGATTGCATGAAGGCACACATGGCCCTAGATAAGGAGCTTAAAGAGTTCTACATCCTGATCCATGGGTAACAGGAGATTGACACCTTAAGTTTAGCTTGAGTGTATCAGATCTCAAAGCCTGCCTGGACAGTGACTCATGTCCTACAATAAGGTTATAAGTATTCCAAAAAAGCTACTTCTCTTAAAAGTATCATTCACTATGGGATAACATTTAAACACATGAGTCTGTGGTGACTATTTCTATTCAAACCAGTCAAGCATGGGTATCTTTGGAGAGTAGATGAAAGACTTAGAAATACCACAGGCTCTTATTTTGTCTGCCAGTCAAAGAAAGCACTCCGTGGAATGTCCAACAACACTGGATTCAAATGCTATGTCTCAAATTAGATGATTAATTGGGACAGTAGATGATTAATTATAAATCCTTCATTTAGGGAATCTAATATACCACTTTAACATAATGTATTTGATTAATAATCCCTGGTATTAGAAAAGCCTACGTATGAAGAGGAAACAGAAGAAAATTTTCTTCTGTTATGACAATATGTTTTTAGGCATGAAAAGGAACATATGTTTTAATGTGTTTGATTGAAGAATTTTGGCATCAGTGATTAATATATTTGTAAATTTGTTGGTTATAAGACATCTAGTGTTTTGTTTGGTTTACTAATTAGTGGAATTGCAAGATATTTTTGTGTTGTTTTTTTTTTTTTATTTCAATGGCAAGGTAAGAATGAGTTGACTGTAGTAAATGGATACTCATTTATTTCTATTTCTCAGGATTTATTGACTATATATAAGTAATGTCTATATTCATACTTCTGCATTTGCAGGATCAAATCAGTGTGGACTGGAAATGTTCACAGAAAATGATAGCTGTATGTGCTATCATACACATTCATGTAAAATCTCTGAACAAAACAGCATTATATCTATTTCTATAGCCTTTATATTTTACTAGTTTTGATAAATAATATGGGGATGATTTAAAATGTACAAGAAAGTATATGTAGATTCTATGCAAATATTACAACATTATTATTACTTGATTGGGGCATTCTTTGGAGTTCCTAGAACCAAACCCTATGGAAATGGAACAGTTTTATATGTTTTTAGTGGTACAGATTAGTTTAAAATATAGATGTTATAAACAGTTGTTTTCATCATGTTGACTAAAATAACTAAACAGATGATTTAAGAAAAAAAATATTTATTTTGTTTCCAGGTTTCAGAGGAGTCAAATTTTAGTTACATGGCCTCATGTGCTGGTAGATCATAAAGTAACCTGAGGAGAGCAAATTATTCACTTTATACTTAACAGGGAAGTCTGGGAGTAGGAGTGGGTTACAAGATGAAACTGGGGAAGTCTGAGGGACACGCTCCTATTGTCTTCATCTAATTCTCAATCAGGCCATTCAAGTAACAGTGGATATTGAATGCCATAGATGTCTTAAAACTTCATGTCTTTAACCTAATTGTTATTTTTCTTTCATTTTGAAAATACTTCTTTATTTTTTCCATTTTATTGAAAATGGATTCTTTCCCAATATCATATATCCCAATTATAGTATCCTCTCCAACTACTTCTTCCTGTTCCTCCCCATTTTTGCTCCCATCTCCATTTTGTCTTTCATTAGAAAAGAAGGCTAGAAGGTTTATGGGACATATGGGGAGGGGGGATCCGGGAAAGGGGAAATCATTTGGAATGTAAACAAAGAATATAGAAAATAAAAATATTAAAAAAAAGAAAAGAATGTTTCTAAGAGATAACAACAAAATATAATAAATCAAAGTATAATAAGATAAAACAAAGCCATCACACCTAAGTTGGCCAGAGCAAACCATCAGTAAAAAACAGAACTGAACAGAAGGCACAAACATCAGAGATCCATTTGTTCACAAACTTTGGTGTATAATAAAAATACTAAATTGAAAGCTATATGTGGAAGACTTGATATAGACTAAGGTGTAGGAGTAATAATCCAACATCCAACTTGACTTAAAGTCTACTCTACAAGATGGAACCCTTAGCTGACAGTGCTTGGGTGGCCATGAACCAGAGACTAGATTCTCTGTAGACCTCGGTTAAGACCACACATAAAATATTCAGTCTTTGAGAATTTCATACAATATATTTTGATCATCGTTTTACCCCTCTCCAAAAGTTTCCTAGAACCACCTGCTTTATCCTCACTTCCTACCAATCAAACCTGGAGTTTCATTTTTTATTTTAAAATCTATTGAGACCAATTTCTATCACCTAAGTATTGTCAGGAATGGGGTCTCCCATATGGTATGCGCCACCTGAAAGTGTCACATAATATTAGTGTCACATAACATGAAAGTTAAATAATATTGACTTTCTCTCTCCCAAAAGTTATCAGATGCCAATAACTCCTCAAATAGTGGTCAGATATTTTTGAACATCCCCATGCTTCTAAGAATGAACTTTCATAGGTCTTGTAACTGCTGTCACAATGACTGAGAGTTTATAAGTACAGTTATCCTATTGTGTTAAGAAAACATTGTTTTCTGGAAGTAATCCTTCCCTTTTAGCTCTTACAATCTTTCTACTTGCCATGCTTGATTATACCCTTGAACCTTTCAATAAAGAGTTTAACATATATCATGTGATGGTTTGAAAGTGCTTGGCCCACTTCAAGCCTCTACTAAAAGAGAGGCTCTATTAGTAGATTTGGCCTTGTTGGAAGAAGTATGTAGCTGTCTGGGTGAGCTTTAAGCTCTTCCTATTAGGTGTCTGAAAATAGTCTGCTCCTAACTTACTTTAGATGAAGATGTAAAACTCTCAGCTTCCTCAGCCACCATGCCTGCCTGGATGCTGCCATACTTTCTTCCTTCATGATAATAGACTAAATCTAAGAACCAATAATTAAATGCAGCCTTTATTAGAGTTGCCTTGGCCATCGTGTCTATTTGCAGCAGTAAAACCCCAAGTAAGACAGAAGTTTGTACCAGGAATGGGGTATTGGTGTGATAGGCCTGACCATGTTTTGGTTTGGAGGGATGTGGATTTTGGGACTTGGATTGTGAAGGAGTGGATTAAAGGACCATTATAGTAGGAATATTTAAGATATTAGTGCTAAGTATAATATAAGGCAAATTATATATATATATATAAAATGTGTGTGTGTGTGTGTGTGTGTGTGTGTATGTATGTATGTATAATTTGAGGCTAAGTATAAGCTCAGGCAAACATGGCCTGAGAATTTTCAATGGAGAAAAATTCTAGTGTGTGGTCTAGAGACTGGTTTTGTGATACTTCGGTAAAGAATTTTTTGTTATTGTCTGGAGACTCTGTCTGATGCTAAGTTGAAGAAATTTAGATTAATTGGTTTGACAAAGGATATCTAAAAACAGCATGGTATAAATTCTGTTATGTGCATACTGAAAATCACTCTTTTAAGAGGGTTATAATGAAAAGGAGCAAGCTGAGAAAGAAAATGTACAAAATGTATTTTTCATATATTTCAATAGTTCAAGTAATAAAGGGTTGTTGGGAAGTGAAATGGAGCTGAATCCTATGTTCAAGCTGAAAAACAGATTAATAGAGCAGTGATCTCAGGGCAAGCTACCTAGCTGAGCTCACTTTTTGTGTTTGCAGTTGAACAAGGAATAGATGGGTCATGTTAGGTGTTATGGTCTGAATTTCTTTTCATTTGGACTTTTAATCTGGAATGAAATACAATCCAGAAATGGAGGGCACATTCATGATCCAGATGTTGAGAAGACACAGGATTTTGATTGTCTTGAGGAATAGTGTCCATGAAAAGCTTTGACACAGGCATGGAGGCACATACATTTAATCACAGGAGATGAGGGCAAGAAGATCTCTGAGTTCAAGGCCAGCCTGGGAGAGAGCGAGTTCCAGGTAAACAAAATCTTAAGTCTAGGTGTGATAGTACACTCAATAATCCCAGGATTAAAGAAACAGAGCCATGCAAATATCTGAGTTCAAGGTCAATCTACAGAGCAAGTTCCAGGACAGCCAAACTTAGGCAGTCAAGGAGCTGGAAAATGTAAAGCTGGCAATAACATAATAGCACAAAGGTTCCATCTTTAAGCTTCAGCAAGCAGCAGAACTTGGCAGCTTTGGCTATGTATGTCTGACTTTAGAGACAAGAATAGAAGCAACTACTGAGACATTTGATGCTGGTTAGCTGGAACTAAGAAATTAGCAGTGATTAAGAAGAGATAAGCTTTACTGAGGTGAATTTTTCTGTGAAGTGTTTTCTGAGACAACAAAGAAGCTGTGTTCCAGGATAACCAGTTGTATCTCTTGCTGCAGCTAGATTTGGTGATATGTAAGAATTACCCAGGTGATCACTCATTTTGAGGGCATGAAGGTATCATGGAGAGCAGCTAAAACTTGGCACTGTGAGAGGCAATGGAAAGCCATTGGTGAAGGTATAGCCTCTATTGAAGTTGACTGCCAAGGACTAAAGGGGTCATGCACAGAAATTGTGGCTTAGTGCTGCAAAGCAAGTCCATTAGAGGCTATTGGTAAAGCCTAGTTGCAGTGGGAAACACCAGCAGGTTAAAAATGCCAGTACCATGAAATAACCGCCAGGAACAACAGCAGGAGTGAAGTGAAGTCAACCAGACACTGGTTGTGCTAAAGAGAGCTGGGCTGGAGATATGACCCAAGCACTTTGGAGGAGCTCAGAAGATCACATGTAGATCTCAGTCATTGGAACAAGAGACTGTAAATTGAAGTTGCCTTGGATACCTGAAGATATTAAAGATGCCAGATGCTGCGGTGTACCAGATGGGGAATGATGCTAACTGGGAGTGGAACCAGTCCAAGAGAACAATGTTTGTTGCTGCTGAATGCCAGATCTGCCAACAGAAGTCAACAGGATAAAAGGAATTAGAGATCTGAAGAGTGCTTTGACATTAGACATGGAGACAGAATTTGCAGTTTGCCCAGCTGTCTTTCTGACTTGCTTTGCTCGAGTATTTCCCCACCATGATATTTTAGAATGATAATATGTACCCTGTATGATGTTGAAGATATGTAATCTGCTTTTTGATTTTGATTTCTCAAGGGGATACAGATTGAAGTTTGCATGAATATCAAGAGACTTTGAACTTTAGACTTTAACAATGTAAAGACAGTTATAAACTATGGGATTTGCATTATGCTATAGCTAGGTACAGTGCACAAAACCCATGTGTTTGAACAAGCTTATAGAGTTCAGGAAGCAGAATGCGGTGGTTTGGATATGCCTGGCTATAAGGAAGTATGGCCTTGTTGGAAGGAGTGTGTCGCTGTTGGGGTGAGCTTTGAGACCCTCCTCCCAGATGCCTGAAATGAGTCTTCTATTTTGCTTAGGAACAACTTGTAGAACTCTTAGATCCTCTAGTGCCGTGCCTGTATGGATGCTGGCATGCTTACCACCATGACAATAATGGACTAAATCTCAAAACCTGTAAGCTAGCCCCAATTAAATGTTTTACTTTATAAATGTTGCCTTGGTCATGGTGTCTCTTTACAGTAATGGAAACCCTAACCAGGAGATGTCCCATTTAGTATTGACTACTTCAGACTTCATTATTCTCAGCACATTGGCCACTTAAGAATGTCTCTGTTAGTTATATTTTAAGAAGCATCTCTGAAGAGAGTGAGAGATGTACTGATCTATGGATAAATGATTTTGGCCTAATTCTATGTCCATTTAACAAAATAATAGTGTTAGATTATATCCTAGGGCCTAGGAACTACCTATCAACAGGCTCTTGTTCCAGTTAGTAGTGCTAGGTATAGGTTCTATATCATGGAATGGGTCTTAGATCCAATAAGGAGTTTGGTTCCTTATACAGCAGTACTAATACTACTATAGTCTACATGTGTTGTTTGTGGAATCCATGTCTGTGTAACATTAATGATTACTCTTCTTCTGGTAGCTTGTATATGGTGTTCCAACATTATGAAAGTTCTCCAGAAGGGATGACATTTCTATCTGAGACAAGTCCGATTTCTCAATGTTCTACAACAAAAATGTGATATTTTCATCAATAGATTTTTAATATCAAGTTCTGAAGTAACCAAGATAATAGCCTATAGTATCTACATGATTGTGAATTGTCTCTGTGACCACCAGGATTAATAGAGGTATAATCCTCTTGAGGCAAGAAGGAAATCATATTCAATACAACTTAATTGGCTGGTATTGATTCAATATTATAGGGCCTGACACTGGACAGTATATTGTAAGCGTATTTAAGTGTAACACAAAGCAGTTTCCTGGTATAATAGTATGACCTGTGCACAAGAATGCACAGTTAATTGAAACTTCTCAAAGTACATTTCACTTCTTCCATGAAGATGGAGTCTAGAAATAGGATGCGAAATCATAAGGACCTATGGGAAGATTTGGTGTGGTCTCAGTCATTCAGATAGCTATTTGACACCTCTAGTTCTGGTTATAGGAACTTGAGAAATCCCCTGGCCATACATGTAGTGTAAAGGTCACATAGACTATTAAATAGCTTTATTCCCAGCCTTCTGGATTGAAGCATAGCTTATATACCTTTCTTGCTGAAGAGATATTCCTGGTTTATCATTTCTGGTTTTCCTAGCTCTTCTTTATGATCCCAAGAACCTTAGTGCTCCCAAAACGTATCTATGATTTTTATACCCTATACATTAATTTATTATTGCATCTTATGCATGCCATTGGTAGTTTTGAGAGTTTAACAAATACCTAAAGGTTTCAATGTTAATATTTGTTTGTTTGTTCAGTTTGTTGAAAGTTATTTAAGAGCAAGATTTGCAATGGAATTTAATATTTTCTAAGTGTCAGAATGTAACATATTTGTCATCCATACATCACTAGTACTATATATATATTTTAATAGATGCTTGTTCTGTTATTAGTCTTATTTCAAATATTTTTCATAGTACTAAATTTATTTTTAACATGGAAGAAATCATCTTATATATCACCGCTTAAAATATCTTTGCTATGCGTATATTTTCTTTCTATACATTACCAAAGGCATACTAATTTTCCATTTGGAATTGCGTGAGGTTAAATACTTAATTTAATTTGGAATTCATTTTATTTACATCTGCAAAACATTTTAAAGATTTCAGAGAAGAGTACTTTTTAGTATACCTGCTTGCTAGCTGACATTGTTGTGGGCACCCTGGATATAGGATGAACAGTCAATACCTGCATTCCAAGGCACAGTGATAAATGTCTTTTATTCATATGGTGATAGAAATAGAG
Organism: Apodemus sylvaticus; assembly: GCF_947179515.1. NCBI lineage: Eukaryota > Metazoa > Chordata > Mammalia > Rodentia > Muridae > Apodemus > Apodemus sylvaticus. The sequence continues at coordinate 24,803,462 of NC_067482.1, forward strand.
CAGGATATATATTAGTTGCTGATGATATCAGAAAAGTAAATCATTCTAAAGATTGAAGATATAAACTAAGGGACAGTAAACGTCAAAGAGGCACATTTAATGCTTCACTGGGACAAATCAATAGATTTGCTTTTGGAATAACAAGCTATTTGCTACACATTGAAAATGTATTTTAATTTTGAGAAGCCTTATAGAAATAATATTGTGAAATCTAAGATTGGACTCTTTTTATGCATGATGATATATCTTGCACATGGTGGGTATTGTGTGCATATATTTGAGTTTGAATTTATTATAAATGAAGAAATGTATGTTTTCATGCATAGAAATGCAGTTTTCTGCTACTGTGTTATCAGTTCTGCCTATATCACTGCTTCCAAACTATTTTGTTGTTGGCTGTGTTCAGGAGGAAAAAAGTTAAATCAATAAAAAAAGAAGGGAAAGATAATCAGTCATTGAGTAGATCCACTTTATCTTTTGGATAGGAAGATAGTATCAACATGTCTGGGGATAATCTTAGCTTTTCTTCATAGAATGTATTGGTAAAAGCTTAGCCCTCAATTGCCATTTTTCTGATTACAGTATGTATATTTCTATGTCATCTTGGTATATTACATTATTTCTGCAAATATATTTTAAAATTTACCATTGAAGTTTTCATTTATTTACCCTTAAGATATTAATTATTTTCATAGATCCTCCAGAATCTTAAAGATAAATATTCTAATTGATTTTCCATTGCTCCAGAGTTGAAATTCTTTTAATTGACAATTCTATTTATTCAGTTATTGTTGTTTATTATTTTTTGAACTTTCATTAATAAAATAAGTACTTACTGTCATCAAAATAAATCTTTTCAGGTGTATTATATTCTCTGAGTCACAAATTTGACATACCTCACTGGTAAGTTAAATGAAAGTGGTTTTTGTTTTGATTTGTTTTGAGCAAAGCTTCAAAGCAGATCTTCAATTGAGCACCTCCTATGAGACATCTAATTTTGAATCAATAATTAATGGAAAGTTTTCTATGTGCTAACAGCTATGGTCACATTCAATTTCCTTCATATCTTTTCTACAAAAATAAACATGAAATTTGAAAATAAATGCTTCTTTTAGTAGAGAATACAATGAGACCTAATGTCTGGATATTCTAAATGAAACACATATCTAAAGCTAAGATGTTACCACCTGCAATAAGGGAAAATGTGCAAAGTTTGCCTTTCTGGATCTAGATTGCCTCACTATATAGGTCATGGGTACTATGGACAAAGATACTATCACTATTTTGCTACGTGAACACAATGATCATAGTAAGAAAAAGACTTGCAATGGTATGTTGTGATACTTTTTGGTCAGTCTTTTGCTCAAGCCTCAGTAAGAAGCTTCTAGCCATAGATGGTCATTAATACAGGTACCTGCAACTGGACAATATACAGAGAAATAATGATGGAGTCTGTAACATTCAAGAATTAATGGGATGTCTTCATCACACTCTGCTCCCCAAGGCTCAAAGCTCCATGCATAAGAAGAGGTGAAAACTTGTGAGAAGCAAAATTGGTGTCAAAGGAATAGTATTCTCTATACACAAATGGGCTAATACACATGTGAACCCACAGAGACTATGGTAACAATTGCGAGACCTGCATAGATTCTGCACACACTGGGGCTGTGTTCAAATGTGGAAAAAAATTTCAACACTTGGTAATCAGACTAGTCAAATGAGTCATTTTCCCCAGTATTCTGTACCTACAGTGAGATTACCTGCAGACTGCCGTTACCTGCTTGCATTTACCTGGTAGACGGAAATCCAATCTGGTTTCTCATACATGTGCATGAACCATCTCCTCATCCTGAAGAAAATAGTCATAACAGAATAAACATGTTTGTGAGCTTGACAGTTGTTATTGTTACAGTCAAGAAGGTAAATATGTCCTCATATTCTCCCAAACTAGGACACAAGACATAGATGCTACACTACATCATGTTAAGTAATATTTAGATAACTGCTGGTACAATAAAGCACAAAAGTGTTAGAGTCAAATAAAATATTTTTATAAAAGAATACTTTCATTAAGAATCAGGGTGAATCATTTATGGCAATTATTTTAATATTCAGCATAAATCTTTCATTGTAAATTTGGCTTGAATATTAAAACAAGTAATACCACATGTGTATCAGCGCAGTGTTTCTCAACATGTGTGTCTTGACTCCTTTGTATGCCAACTGATCCTTTCACTGGTGTCCCATATCACATATCCTGCATGTCAGATGTACCTTAAGATCTATAGCTGAAAAAAATTACAGCTATGAAGAAGAAATGAAGTTGTTTTTATGGTTGGGGGCTACCACAGCATGAAGGAATGTATTAAAGGCTTGCAGCATTAGGGAAGTTAAGAACCACTGTATTAGGAGCTTTGAAGACTTATTACTGCTTACACAATCATGTTTTACATATGTGACAGTCTTTTCATCTGATAAAAGATGATGGTTAGAATTAATAGGAAACAGCATAGGGAAATGGTTCCATGGTTCAGATGATTTTTCAGAGAACCTGACTTCAAAGTGCTTTATTTACATGTAATGCTTCACAACTATCTGTAACTATAGTTCTAGAGTCACCCCCACCCCCACATATATATGTATATACATATACATATATATGAGAAATAAACTGAGAAAGAGAGAAGAAAGGAGATGGAGATGGGTGCGTGTGAGAGAGACACACACAGAGACACAGAGAGAGACACACTCAGAGAGAGGCACACAGTAAGACAAAGACACACACACACACTCACACACACACACAGAAAGAGAGAGAGAGAGAGAGAGAGAGAGAGAGAGAGAGAGAGAGAGAGAGAGAGAGAAAGAGAGAGAGAGAGACAG